>NW_007252357.1:286356-374943 GCF_000164805.1 Carlito syrichta | reverse complement strand
CCCCCCCCCCCCCCCCCCCCCCCCCCCCCCCCCCCCCCCCCCCCCCCCCCCCCCGCCCCGTCCTCTGCTGTTTAGTACACTGTCAGGTATATGGCAAGCTCTTTCAGATATTAGATGAATGACTGAATAGATGAGTGAATGCGTGTATTCATGTGTGCTAATGCCACAGGCACAGGAAAAATATATGAGGGCTTTTGACCCAGACCAACCTGATATAGAATTTGAGCTTCTCCCATAACAAGCTGTGTGACCTTGGACAGGATGACACAGGCAATAGCGTCTACCATGGGGGGGGGGGGTTGTTGTAAAAACTAGAGACAGAGGAAAGAAAGTGTTTGTCACTGTTCCCAGCACATAGTAGGTACTCTTGTTTTAATTATGGTCTCAAATATATTTTGTACTTCAATGCACCAGTCAGGTCTTACTTCTTTTTATATCTCAGAATCTCTGGCACACTGGATAGCAAATGGTAGGGGTTTAATAAATATATGCTTCACTGTTTGATTGATTGATAAATTCAAGCTCTAAGCACAATGGAAAAAGTTGTTATATTAACAACCCTAATCCACAAATATTTATCAAGTAAAGACTATGATGAAGGAATTGTGCTAGTGTTGTGTCAGCCAGACATTGGTAAAGAATTAAAAACAAACAAAAAAAATCCCTAAAACTCTAAGAAATGAAAACACTGCTTGTTGATCCCATTCTCAACATGGAAAGCTTGGTTTCTGGATACACAGTTTCTATAATTCAAGTTCAGGCTCACACTCAGGAATTTACCAAAACACTGGTAGTCTTAGCAACTGTCAGAAAATAAATGTGTCTTCTACTCCATTCCTATGTGTAATTTGCACATACTGATTATTTATCTGTTCAAGACTGCCTGTGTTGTATCTTTTCATCAGTCCAGTGCCACACTCCCTTCTACCCCAGCCAAGACCTTTTCTATCTTTTACAGACTTCACTGTGATCTGTTTTAAGAAAAGAAAATAAATTAGTTTCCCAGGAAATCTACATGAGCATTTTCTCCAGAGAGTGTATCCCACTGAGAGCTACACAAGCCTTGGCCATTGTTTTGTTAAATAGTAATAATAACTTAAAATGTGATGACAGCAGCTGATGCCTGACTGCAGGGTAAAGACCAGTCTTGTTAGCGTTGCCTGGCAACCTATGGGTGACATCGTGGAGAATGTGAAGGGGTCCGATGAGTCGGGAGAGGTCATGGCATCAGAATGGAGGGAACTGAAGGGTCACTGAGGATCCACAAAAGTCTGTACGGATCTTGTTTTAATTGTTTCAAATGGACCCAATCCTCATCCATGAGATGAAATTGAAGGATCTATTGGTGCACACATTTCTAAGAGCTTTTCTAGTCTTTTTATGTTTAAATTTAAAACCATAAATATTTTGAAGAATACTCAGATTACTGTAAGGACTGGTCAGGAAGAGTTTTAGAAAGCAAAAAGCAAACACACCCACACATACAAACACACACAAAACACCACTCCCAAAAATAAATGAATCCACCTGAATACTCAAACATTCAAATATCAGTTTGCTAGTCAAAATTCAACTTGACTTAGCCTAGTCAACCTGTATTTGTGCAACATGAATAAATTTTAAAATTTGTTCAATATTCTGTAAATTGTATTGGACAACTACAATATGCCACACACTGTATTACATGCTGGAGTTAGATGCAGGGGACATTGTCTCTGCTCTCAGAGGGGTTTTATGGTTCTAGGGGAAGTAAGAGATAGATACATATTTTTTACAAATTATCAATTCCTATCCCAAATCAAAGTATATCTTCTGATGAGGTTTCTGTCCCTGGCATTGTCAGTCATGGTGTCCGACTATACACTCATTTATTTACCTGAAAATTATAAATTGTCCTTGATCCTCCTCTTTCTTTCCCCACTTTTCTAGGCAATCACAGTCCTATCATATCTCAGCCTTTCCAAACCTGTGCATCCCCTCTGCATCTCCTCTGTAACCTCTCAGATTGGTCCATATGACCTCTTGCTTAGACTTGGGGAACAGCTTCCCAGCTTGTTCGTTTCTCCTCTCCCTACACCTTCAAACAATTGAGAAGCCACACTGTCTGCAATCAAATCCCAGCTCTAACTGGGATTTCCCAGTGGTGTGACATTAGTCTATTAACATCTCTACTCCTTACTTTTGTCATCAGTAAAATGAGGATAATAATATCTTCTAGTGTTGTTTTGAAGATAGTACTTCCCTTAGAACAACACTCAGCAGACAGTAAGCACTCGATAAGAATTAGCTATTTTTATCATCGTTTTCTTCCCTTCTTTAAAATAGTGCCCATTGTACTTAGAATAAAATCAAACTCATAAGGTATACAAGGTCCCTCCTGGTCTGGTCTCTGCCTGTTCGTGCCCTCGTCTTGAACCAATAACAAACCCACCCACCCTTTGAATCTGTGTGTCAGTTACACTGGTCTTGTTGCAGTACCTCAAAAAAGTCAAACTCAGGGCCTTAGTACATGCTATTCTGTTCTTGGAAATGTTGCATGATTAACTCCTTTCATTCTTTATGTCCAGTTTAATATCACCTCTTCAAAGAAGCCCTCCTAGACTTCCTTACATCAAGTAGACACATGACCCTCTCAGTCTATCCAGCATTTTTTTTCCCCCTCTCCCAGCATTTGCTACAGTTGAATTTAACTCTTCCAGTGGAACGGGGTCAACAAACATTTTCTGCAAAGGGCTATGGAGTAGATATTTTAGGCCGTATGGACAGTCTCTGACACAACTACTACACTCAGCCATTATGGTATGAAAGGAACCATTTAAAATAAGAAAATGAATGAGCATGTCTATGTCTGTGTTCCAATAAAACTTTACTTGTGGACACAAATTTGAATTCCATATAATTTGTGTGTATCATAAAATATAATTTTTCTTTTACTTTTTTAATTAAAAAATGTAAAAACCATATCTAGCTCACTGGTCATACAAAATAGGTGAAGTTCACCCTGCATCAAAAAATAAGCTTTCTGAGGGAAGAAATATATTTGCCATGAATATTGTTATCCCCAGCATTCAATCTCAGACCTGATATATAATAGTACTTATTAATTACTTTTTTAAGGAATGAATGAATCTGACTTCAAGTTGCCACGATCATAGTTAGATCTACAAACCCAAAGCAAAATGAAAATTTGGATAGAAATTAGTTTTTTATCCTATGGTCTACAGTTTACAAAGCACATCAGTTTACATTATCTCAGTTGATCTCCCTAAAATCTTTGAGATAGGAAAGGCAATCATAATTATAAATGTGAGCTTAAGAAACTGAATGATTTGCTGAGGTAATACAGCTACTAAATGTTGGGGTCTGCACAAGAACCTCATGCCATTTCCACTGGCCTCTCAAAATGAGGTCCCTGGGCATTCCCTGGAGCCTATTAGAAATGAAACACAGGCATTTCCTGGAGCCTATTAGAAATGAAAATTCTTGGGCCCCATCCCAGATCTACTGAACCAAAACCCCAGGTGTGGGGCCCAGTAATCTCAGTTCTAACAAGCCCTCCAGATGATTCTGATGAATGCTCGTGTCCGTGAACCACTGCTACCTACCACTGTCTGTCAGCACTAGTTTTGCCTTAGGAATCACCTAGAGAATTTATAAAAACCATCAATGCCTGAACCTCACCCCCAGGACAGTCTGATTCAGTTCATCTGGGGTTGGGTGTGGGCATCAGTATTTTTAAAAGCTTTCCTGGTGACACAAAAGCACATCCAGAGTCAAGAACTATATCAATAAAGGCCACACTTCCTCTTATAACCAGAAAGAAATGTTACCCAAATAAGTTAGGATCACCTGCCATAGATCCAAGCCAATATTAGGTCCTGAACTTATTCTCTTCATGGGACACCTAAAGATAGATTTCCTATAGCCTCAGAGAACTTAATAGAGTTTCACAGATACCCCATGTCCGCAGACTAAGACCTGCCCCAATAACCTCTCATGTTCCAATTCCTCTTTGGGCCTTTATTTCCATTGCCACAGCTCCTTCCCTCCCCACTTTCATCAGCTGATTGCACAGATTCCATTAGAAGTAAGGGCAGGTGCAGCTTGGAATGAAGCAAGAACTCATCTGTTCCTTCACGTTCTCACTCCTGATGTTTGCTCGTTTGTATGATTAATTTTATCAATTTTCCTGACCTGCTTTGCCACTGAAATAAATGGGACAGCTGCTGTGCTGCCTCAATTCTTCCTCTTGCCAAGTGCGATGCTGAGATGTGTTTTCTTGTTGATCGCAGACTTGGGTAAACATCAAGGAAACAGAACAAACAGGATTCATCCTGGTCATACTGACAAAATAGGTGTGAAAACAAATATGAATGCTTCAATGGGATATAAAAAGTGGAAAGTTAATTCCCACCTTCTAGTTTTCCTGAGTTCTCATTCAAGAAAGCAAACATCACATCCCTGCATTTCCAAGTCTGCTTTAGCCACGAGTTGTAATTTTTCTCTTTTGAGAGTAAACTACTAGACATGCAACAATAACAAAATATTTAGTCACTGACTACCTCTTATATTTTGTGTGTGTGTGTGTCCAGAGAGGAGAGGTCACAGAGATAAAGAATGCCTGAAAGTGTTTTTGCAAACTATAGCCTGTCCCAGAAATATTAGCTGTTATTATCAAAAGAAGTACATACTTACCTTAGCCCAAAAGAAGGGAAATCACTTGTATTGAGCACCTACTATTTGACAGGTGCTTTATATCGTCATCAATTACAGCTAACATTAAGGAAGTTATGTTAGGCTCCATTTTACAGAGAAAATTGAGGCTTAAAATGGTGGAGGACCTTTTCTTAGTTGCACCTCCTATGAGCTCAAGACCGGACTGTGTCCCCACCACACTGCACCACACCCAATACTCAGCAGTGAGCAGACGCTTGTGGGGCTGCCTCTCAGCCCAGCACTGGGGCCAGATGGAGTCAAAGTGGAGCCAGATCCAGTCACATGGGAAATAAAGTAAGCCTGCCTTCATGTGGTTTATCGTGAAGAAAAATCAAAAAGGCATTTCAGTCCAAAATCCATGGCTGTGTGACTTGGAATGAGCTATATTCTCTGGTTCAGTTTTCTAATGTTTTAAAAAACATAGAATAAGAATTTGAAGTTTTGATTTTGGGAGTCAAATTAGGTTAAAAAGGTAATGTCCATACACACACACAAATGCCTAATATATATTAGATGCTAGAGAGCTGAATTTGAATATGAATCATAGTCCCGTCATAAGAGGATAACTGAAATTCTACCATTAGCTATTTATTCTTTAACTTAAAATACAGTCAGAGAAATTGATCTCAATTAAAATGTGTGTATGTCTAATCATCCAGGATATGCAAATTAAAGCTACAATGAGATACCTCCTTACACCAGTTCAAGTGGTTACTCTTAAAAGAGATTAAAAAAAAAAAAAAGATGGTGGTGCAGTAAAAAGGCAATGCTTAGGGATTGTTGATGAGAATGTAAATTAGTACAGCCTCTGTTGAAATCAGTATGGAGATTTCTTAAAGAACTAAAAGTAGATCCAACAATCCCACTTCTTGGGATGTAACTAAAGAAAGAGAGGTCACTGCATGGAAAAGACACCTGCACCCGTGTATTTATAGCTGCACAATTCACAATTACAAATTACAAATATATGAAATCAGCCTAAATGCCCATCAACTGAATCAGTGGATAATGAAATTATGGTGTGTGTGTGTGTGTGTGTGTGTGTGTGTGTGTGTGTGTGTATGTGTGTGTGTGTGTTTGTGTGTGCACACACACGCCATATATATATAGCACACTATTGTGTCATAAAAAAGAACAGAATAATGTCATTTGCAACAATGTGGATGCAATTGGAGATCATCTTCCTATGTGAAGTAACACAGGAATGGAAAACCATTTGTTCTCACTTATTAATAGGAACTAAGTTGTGTCTATAAAGTCATATAGAAGGCATAAAGGACATTGGAGAGTCAGAAGGGGGAGGATAGGAAGGAGAAAAGGGAAAAAAAAATTACCTATTGGGTACAATGTGCACCAGGGGGGTGGGGAGTGATGTACAGCCCAGACTTCTACACCACTGTACAAACCATCTGTGTAACCAAAAACCATTTGTAGCCCTAAAGCTATTAAAATAAAGAAAATTTGAAAAACAAACAAAAAAAGTGTGCATTTGTGTGTTTCTTGGGAAGGGTAACCATACAAACAGGCTCTTGGTGAGTAGCATCTGGTCACTTCCCATTCTTGATAACTAGCTGAGGGCTGCACAGTTATATGTATCAGAGGGAGTAAACACCGGCCTGCAGTATTATTCTGCAAAAAAGGATAGTGATGTCCATTTTATTAGAAGAAGAAAATTGAAGAGATAATGCCAAAACTTATTTTCCTAACCCTTCAACGGGAAGGCACCTTCAAAGGCCATTTGCCTCCAGTTTTCAGGGAATAAATATTGTTATCTCTTTTGACTGGAACCAAAATAAGGACCAGAACATGGAGGCAACATTGAGCGGCTTGGAGCAGACTAGAATCTGTCTCCTACCTTTGTCCCTGGCAGCATTATGAAGGCTACAATGGTCTAGTCCAGCCACTCTTCTAGCCAAGGTTTTGCCCCAGTCAGGTTCTGTGGGAGTCCATCTATCATGGCTGCAATAACTGGGGAAGTGACAGGAAGGAAGGTGAGAATGGAGTGCAGCATAACACATTCACTGGTGGTCCAGGCCAGCCTCCCCATGTCTCATTCCCTCTCCAGTCATTCCCCACAGGCCCTGCCCCTCAAAATAAATAAATAAAGGATGACCTTTATAAATAAATAAATCTAAGGATGACCCCTAAAAATTGGATATGGTGTCAGCTGATAACAGAGAAGAATATGTTTAGAGGAGGGAGTCAAAGACATCAGTTGCACCTGGGCATTCTAATTCTCTCCCATTGCTCTGCAACAATGATGATGACGATATATTGTTAGTGATTTAGCTTTCTAAATATCAATTTTCTCTCCTGGAAAATGGGGATAATGATAGTTTGCAGAGGATACGCCACCATCTCTTCCCAATTACACCATGGTACCCTTGGCCAGGAGATCATTTCCCTTCCCACTTTAACCTCAGCAGCCTAGCTATCCCACTGTCTTATATCACTTAGCTTCCTGCGGGGCGTGGGGAGAGGGTGGAACTAGGCAGAATGGAGACACTGTCTTTCTTGGGAGTCCCCTGGGTCTGTTGAGCACAGCGATGTGAGTAAGTGCTCAGTCATTTCTCCCCCATCTCATTTATAAAAGGAAAATAAGATGGAGAGGCAGAGGAAGCAAGGTTCCTGCGACTTTCTTTTGCATTGATCACTGCACACATCATCATCTCGGTCACTGCAGCAGGGACTTGGTGGAGCATTGGCTCATGGACCTGCCTACGTGAGCAGAAGAATCTGGCATGTGACACGATGTCTGATTTCCTGCCTTCCAATTGCCCGTGCAGACCTCATCCTCTGAAGTCAGTCCTTCCTAAACGAGGGGAGCCGGGAGTGGGGTCTCCTGTTGGCAGAGTGTTGAAAGCACGATCCATGACACAGGCTTGGGAGGAAGATTGTGCTTGGGAGATGCAAGGGCTTCAGCATTTTGCACACCAAGCTTGTCTCCTAATGACAGCCTTGGGAACCAGACATTTCTAAGTGCTAATTAGAGGTGTTGATTATCGTGGTAACCCTGTGGGGCTCAACCCAAGCCTGAGAGCAAAAGCCACAGATAAAATAAAGATTGTTACAGTAGCTCCCAGTGTCACATGAACATCAATACTGGATTGTCAATGTTCAGGCGCAATCCAATCTGGGACTTCGGCTACTGCAGTGACGGAGTCCCAGGGTGATACACGGGGCTGTCACACTATTCACAATATGCAGTTCTGATCGAGGCACAGATACTCCATCCTAATCAATCAGGAAAAACTCACCAGGACTCACATATAAAGAGATTGACTTATGACAGGATTTCACTACAACGTGAGCAAAAGGCATAGAGAGGGAACACACAAAGAAGCTCGGCCTCACAGTCCCCAAACAAATGAGTTTCTTAAGACACAGCATGCTATGTTTCCATTTATGATTTTATACATGCACATATCTTGACATGCACACGCGTGATTTCTCTCATAGAGAAGGTATTTGGGCTATTGATTTACTCTCACTTTATATCCTTACCTTTTGACAGTTCATGTCTATATTGGAAAGAGAATGAGAATCAGAAACAAAAGTCTTGAGGAGGAGTGTTAATTTGAGAGGCAGACAGGCAGTGGATGAGAGCTGAGGCTCTACAATCTAAAGGGGGTTGAATGCCAACTCCAACACTCTTTACTTAGGCTTTCTAAATATCAATTTTCTCTTCTGGAAAATGGGGATAATAATAGTACCTACCTGAGATGATTGAGGATTAAATGAAATAATAACTGCCATGTATCTAGCATTGATGTTGATCAAATAACTAAGCCTTTTTTGACTTTATAGTCCTCATTTGAAATAAACAGAAAATATATATTTTTATTTGTATATATATTTTTTCTTTTTAAATGAGCAATTTGCTTCAGTGGACTCTGTAAATATATTTGTATATATATATTTTCTTTTCAAATGAGGACTTACTCTATCACCTAGACAGCAGTGCAGAGGCAGGATCCCAGCTCACTGCAGTCTCAACTTCCTGGGAGCAAGGGATCCTTACACCTCAGCCTCCCAAGTAACTGGAACTATAGGCATGTGTCACCATGCCTGGCTATTTCTTTTTATTTTTTTGTGATTATAAGATCTCACTATGTTGCCCAGGCTGGTCTTGAACTCCTGGGCTCAAGAAATCCTCCCACCTAGGCCACCCAAAGTGCTGGGATTATAGGCATAAGCCATCATGCCCAGTCTAGAATTTTTTTAAGGTTTAACTGAAAGAATGCTATTTATGAATCATGAATTTACAAATGACTGTATGATAATTGTGAACACAACCTAAATTATCATCTATCTTGTGACTGGATGTCTAGCCCCAGCTTGAAAGGGGTTCTTTTCCTTTGAGTCTTTGACTTGCTATGTGACCTTGGGCAAGTGGTAATCCTTTCTATTTTTTTTTTAAATAGTTGATTTAATAAAACATGTCAGGATTCAAAGGAAATAATGCAAGTAGAAATTCTTGCCTCCTGTAAAGCACTATACATACATCTGTCTTAGGAGTCAAGCAGAACCAGATCCAGTTCCATTTCTATCATTTACCAGTTTCATACCCTAAGGAAAGTTACTCAAGTTAACCTTGGTTCTAAAATGAGAAAAATAATACCTGCTCCGAAGGTCAATGCATAAAATGCCTAGTACCATACCTGGGACAGGGGATATAACAAATGTCCACTCTCTCCCACATCTAGTCACTGGGTGCCACTGATTAGAATAACAAGGGATATCCCTTGCCTCTGCAAAAGGGAGAGTAAAGCAGTTGAAACAAGCATTACTATGACCTTTACACTTGGCCGTGGAAGTGTGCAGTGAGAGGCATATGACAGTGTAAAGGAGAAGAAATCACTCTCAACCCTGCATGCAGGAGCCCCAGCTGTGGGCATAGTGCTCTGTCCCTGATCTAAACAGACCTAGCGGAGAGCATGGCAAGGATGGAGGAGGGCAGAGCCATGTAGTCATTTTTTTTCTGTTGAGATATTCCCTGGCTGCTTAAGTCCTCCCTTTATCCCCAGAGCTTACATTTCTCAACACCAGCAATCTGTACATTGAAGTCACTTTACTCTGTTGGGAGGCATAAATCTGGCCTCCTCAGAGTCCACTGAAGCAAATTGCTAGCACCTTCTCAGACACAAAGGAGAAAATCAAGGTTGACTGCAAAATTCTTCTAGTTGCTTTGAGAAAGGCATCCTACTTGAATTCAATGGAAAGCATTCTTCAAAGTATGCATGCTCTACAGAATGCTGGCTCCAAGAAATATTTTTCCTTTTTTTTTTTTAAGGGACTACCTTATGGTCAAAAATTGAGAAAATACTACGTGCTATATCTCTCTTCTTGAGTTTTAACGATCAACATAAGTTTATTATTGAAGAGGAATTCTGGTAAAGCAACTTCTATATTTTGATTAGTGTTTCTCAAGCTGATTTGACAATAAAAACCATTTTCCAGAAAACACCTACAAAATTCTGTGAAACCAGTTTCAAGGAAAGCACTCTGGGCAACCCTGCAAAAAAATTTTTTTCTCCCAAGTGTCCAAAATCCTAGTCTAAGTTTTAATGGGTCCTTGATAGATAGAAGGTGCTCAATAATTGCTTGCTAAATGAATGGATCCCACAGTTATTAGCAATTTGGCAAGCAATAGACAATTAGTCTATGTTGGTCAATGTGACACTATATGCAGTCAACCAGCTAATCTATCCAACCCCAAACATATACTCAGCTCATACTCCCTTTGCTGTGAAGTAAATAGTTTCATGAAAGAAAATTTAGTAGTATTATTATGTAAATAATCCAAAATCCTGAGCCTCAGCCTTGGCTTGGTTCAACTCTGGAGAAATCTGTCAGTTTGTTTATTTCTAGGTCACATTTCCCTTGGGCCTCATAGGAGGACAGTAACCTCCACTAGATATTTTTTTGAACTGTCCTGAATTTCAATATTCTCTCCCCTTTGTCTCACATACCACTGAAATGTGCACAACACTGTAATACTTCAGCACCCAAACTACATTTTTTAGATTTCTCCTTTCATTTATTATTGGCGGAACTATTCTTTATCCCACATATTTTTCACATATCTTTATGTGAAATTTATACGGTATATCCACAGTATTCACAGGCAACATGATAGGGATTGTCCATGCCAAACGAGACAAGAGAAATTTGATATCCATCTTCAAGTGTGGTGACAAGAAAAGATATAATTTAATGTTTTTTGTCATTGTTTTTTGAAGTATTATTTTGTGGTTATATGTAGATCTCTGCATATGAGTTTATGCATTCTGAAAAAGGCAACCTTAACCTGTAGGGAAATGCACACCACAGGGTCCTCATATCAATGCAAATCTCTTCTTCTTTCCAAGGTCTTGGGGAAGCCAACAATGACTGTGGCTGTGATGATTTACATTCCACAAGAAGGGTTAACCTCATCTCATGGCCACGGTTGTCTCAGGACAACTTGTCAGCCCACAAGAACAACCCATAATGGATTTGAAGTGGATTGTGCAGCCCCTTGCAAGGTGGATGCTGTATTTATTGAATAGACATTAAAAAGAACATTTCTCAATTTCTCAGCACTGAACTCAGGGTCAATGGATCTTCTTGGCACTGACATGCTGAGTCAACTCCTAGCTCAAAGCTTTTAAAGGGACTGGGGTTAGATTAAAGGATTAGACTCCGTCTTGAATGTTTCCCTGGCAAAATCGTTGGGTCTTAAATCATTTATGTTGCCTTGCAGTGCTTTACTTGGCCTTTCACTGCTGGCTTTGAAAGATACATACACGCACACAAATAAGCACTCACTCAGGCAACACAAAGAGAACAACCACACTTCCTTTGCAGATTTGACCAGAAATCTTTTGCCTCTGAGAAAGCGAATTCATACTTATTATATGCGTCAATTGCTATGCCTTTAGAAATAATTTAAAGATAGTACGCCATGCCTGTATACTCTATATTTCCTACTCTGCAAGTGGAAAACAAGCTTGCAATTGTGTCCTCATATCCTGCCACACTGCTACCCTACATGTAGACCCAATTGACTAATTGACTTTGTCGAAGATAGTCACATTCACTCTCACACACCTTATGCATGCATCATTCCCACTTCAGCAGTCACTGAAACACCCACCCATGCAGTCAATCACTGTCACCTGTCACCCTGCTGGAAGTTTGTGTATACACAATGCCATTCACTCATTGATGGCTTCTTACAAAAGAAAACAAGGCTTTATACTCTTGTACAATTAAATGCAGGTCAAACAAACACACATTCCTTATATCATTTTGTATATTCTTACATAGAAAAAATACCTGACATAGTGTTTGGCACACTAAGGAATTCAATACATGGCATCTATACATATAAGCCTAACCAAGAGTGGCTCAAACAGGGGTAGGATGAATATTTACAGGGCCACCATATACTGGAGAGAATGTAGGATTTATTAATAGAAAAATCCACCTGGTTCATGTATTGAAGAAAACCTCATCTTCCACAAACATGTGATTGATATAGAAGGATCTTACAACATCCAAGAGAGTCTTTTTTTATTTTAGAGTTGTGGAATCCATATGAAGATTTACTTCATAAGTAAATTGCATGCAAGTGAGGTATGAGCTTATAGTGAGCCCTGAGAGGATCTTTAGATCACACTTTAAGAACTGCTGCCATAGGGAAACTTTTGCCATGTGGAGCATTTAAAAATGAACAAAACAAGATTGTTTATTAATATCTAGCAAACAAACAAATGAACACCAAAATCCATAAATCCTAAGACCCATCAAGATACTGTATCATACAGAAGTACTCGAGGCCCTGCCATTTATTAGCTGTATGACCTTGACTCAATCTCTCTGTGCTTCATTTTGCTCATTTGAAAGTAAAAATACTAAGGCCAACCTCAGAAGGCTATTGTGAGGATTAAATAAGTTAGTATATGAGGAGTGCTTAAAACACTGTCTGCCAGGCAGTACTATATATATATTAGTAATATTAAAATGTATGCAGTAGGTGGAAATGGGAGTCAGAAAGAACAGAAAGATTCAAAAAGGGGCATAAAGAAATAAAAAAGATTAAAATTATTTTATTAGTCTTCAAAGCAAATTTATATTTAATGTTATAAAATATATGATGTAGTCATTAACATTTTTAAAATAAATTAATGTGGAACTGCTGTGCAACGTGGTTAAAGGACCTAGCTAAAAAGCCAGACAGACAAATTAAGAGATTAGTTCATACTGAAAAAAAAAAGAAGAAGAAGGAAAGAAAGAAAGAAAAGCCCACCTGTGTTTAAATTCCAGCCTAACCGGGCATGGTGGCTCATGTCTGTAATCCCAGCACTTTGGAAGGTAGAGGCAAAAGGATTGCTTGAGCCCACGGGTTCGAGACCAGCCTGGGCAATATGGTGAGACCTTGTCTCTACAATAAATCAAAATATTTGCCGGGTATGGTGACACATTCCTGTGGTTCCAGCTATTTAGAAGACTGAGGTGGCCCAGCAGGTCGAGGCTGCAGTGGTCATGAGCATGCCACTGCATTCCAGCCTGGACAACAGAGTGAGACTCCAACTCAAAATAAATAAGTAAAATAAATTCTAGCTTAACCTCTTGTTAGCTTATTAGCATACAACAAACCAAACAAAACAAACATTCCTTTGTGACATAAAAGTTGAGAAGTTTTAGAAATACCTCCAGGAATCAATATACCAACATGTAAGTCTATTTATTGCCAAAATACCTCTTTATTTCATCTTTTTTTTTTTTAAATGTTTTTATGGATTAAGGGGTGCTAGTGCAGGTGTGTTACATGAATATGTTTTGTGATGAAGTCTGGTCTTTTAGTGTGCCCATTACCCAAATAGTGTACGTTGTATTCCCAACAGGTACCCAATAGGTACTATTTTGTCCTTCATTTCCCCCCACCCTCCCAAGTTTCTTACTCCATCTAATACTTAGTTGGAATCAAAATGAATAAAACAACAACAGAAAAGTAGTAGTGATGGAAAACACATCAATTGTAATAAAAGAATCAGAAGTAATAGTTTAAATACAGAATATGAAACCCATGTCTTCCTTTTGGCTTCAACTACACTACTCCCCTACAAAAACCTTCCATGCCTGCCAAGGTGGCTTCTTTATTGACATGCCAAGCATCCAATTTCTTTTTTAATGCCTTTCTTTTCTATATCATGAACTCCTACTTCCATATCACAAATGATTTTTCTTCTGGCCTCCTAGTTCTGGTAATCTTTCTCACTTCCCCCAGCACTGACACAAGCTTTGTTTGGTCCTCTTTGCTCTTCTCTGTCTACCCAAATTCTACTTTTCCAACTAATCTTAGTTTTAATATGTGTCTCTGGTGAGTGCTCGCTTCTCTGACCACCATAGTCCCAGTGAGCTTGATCTCCTTTTAGCTTAGTCAATTGCAATGACTTTTTTTTTCATTTGAATGTTTGCTGTAAGTTATTTCTTCAATCAGATTCAGAGCTAAACAAAAGCTGTAACCACGTTTTATATGTCTTATTTTTCATCTCTTTCCTCACTTCCCAAGGAAACATAGTTACACATACACACACACACACACACACACTTTTACATACCTGATTTTTTTCACTGACTAGTGCTTTGTGTAGGGTGGGTACCCATCAACCATTTGTTTTCTATTTAATTGTGACTATTATATAAACTTTTCTAAGCCATCTAGCACTCTCCCCTATCCACGACTGGGTCCACTTAACTTCAGTAACTCAGTCTAATTACACTCAGGTCTTGGAATCTGTTTTATTCTATAGGAGGACTTAATAAACTTTAGAATAGTAATCAATTTGTCATTGAAATTGTTGCCCTGATTCTGATATCTGGACTACTGCCTGGTTTTTGTAATAATAGTTTCTGCTTTGCATTCCAGCATTGAACTTCCATAATTTCACTGTGATTAAAACCCTACTCCAGAGCTCTATCCAGTTCCCCAATTACTCCAAAAAAGGAAACTATAAGTAATTCCCAAAAATTATCTTCAAAAATTAGAGACCTACTCATGAAGACAAAGTCCCAAGGTTGAGACACTAGTGTCTGTTCACCAACTACTCTTTACCCTGTGCCCTCAAATTTCTTGATCTTTAGTGCAGCTTCCACCAGAACAATGGCTCCTGCTTTTACTGAATGCTAAATGTAAGTTTCTCATGCCCCATTCCATTTTTATCGTATCCTGCTCTCACTGAATCTTCTCTCACAAATTGTGAACTCCTACTTCCATATCACAAATGATTTTTGTTCTGGCCTCTTAGTTCTGGTAATCTTTCTCACTCCCCCAGCATCTGTTGTTCTACACTTTCCAGCCTCAGACAACAACACTCAACACTCCACAGAGATAGC
Source organism: Carlito syrichta (assembly GCF_000164805.1). Taxonomy (NCBI): domain Eukaryota; kingdom Metazoa; phylum Chordata; class Mammalia; order Primates; family Tarsiidae; genus Carlito; species Carlito syrichta. Next base: position 359,844 of record NW_007252357.1, on the reverse strand, counting down.
ATCAGGTCTCTCTGTATTCCCACAAAGAGGAGTAGGATTCAGAAATCACCCATCACTATGCTTTTTGAACACCATGATTTATATGTCTGGCTCTATTTCCTCTACCATTTGCAACTGAGTCCAGCTTCAAGTACTTGCCTGAAATTTCCATATCCAGTTTCTGCCTACCCAGTTCTAATAATGTCAACCCTGGAACACATGATGAAACTGGTTCTATGGCAGCCATACTGACTTAAGCTCAATTTTATTTACTGACCAAGAGAATGGTTTGTGGGTATCAGTTAATAATGTCTTTTTTTGTGGTTTGCTAGTACTTCTGGTGGACTCATCCACAAATGAGTTATACACAATCTTGACACTTTGTGCCACTCAGTCAGAACTCAGAAAACCAGAAGCAATGTTCAGTTTTTACTGTAAAGCAATTGGATCAGGAGTCACAGGAGCTATGAAAAGGAAAACAAAAATAATTAGCAAACAGGCAGAATCATCACAAGATTGCTCCATAGTGGTAACAATTTTTATTCTCATTTCTCAAGGCTCCTTTGAGTCAGTCAAAGGGTCTTGCTCATAAGCCTAGACACAGATGTGTGTGCCAAACCATTGTCATATCTCAGAACCCTGGAAAATTACTAGTGATCATTGGAATCAAGGCACAAATGGTTCAATAAAAGAAATCCATTGCTATGGAAGAGGTGGGCCTAGAGAGCTTGTTGTTTGATGTTTTCTGCTATAACTCAAGTAATAGTGGGATTGATGCCATTAGTTTAAGTTTCCCTACTTTGTTCCTGATGTTTAGGTGTCCCCCTTCCCTCCCACTCTGGAATATCAGAATTTTGAAAGTAGCAAGAGAAAAACAACTCATTTATATACAAGACAACCTTTAAAACACTATCAGCAGATTTTATAGCAGAAATTTAAAGGCCAGAAGATGCTGCAATAATATATTCAAACTGCTGGGGTGGAGGGGTGGATTTGCCAACTAAGAATACTATACCCAACAAAGCTTTTCTTTAGAAATGGCGGAGAGATAGACTTCCCCTGACAAACAAAAACTATGGGAGTTTATTACCACTAGACATACCTTACAAGAAATGCTAAAGGAAATTTGTCAACTTGAAACAAAAGGACACTAATAGCATGAAAACATATGAAAGTATAAAACTCAACGTGAAAGTAAGAACATAGTCTAATTCAAAATGTTCTAAATGTATATGTAATAGGCATGAGCAAAGTACTTCTTTTAGTATAAAAGTTAAAAAGTGAAAATATTTAAAAAGAATTATAACTAGAATAATCTGTTAATAGATCTACAATATAAAAAGATGTAAATAATGACATCAATAACATGAAATGTGGGGGAAGAAAAATTAAAGTATAAAGTTTTTGTATTCAGCTGAAGTAATCAGCTTCAAATAGACTGTAATAACTGCAAAATGTTTCATGCAAACTCCATAGTAGACACAAAGAAAAAAATACTATAAAAGACACACAAAAGATGAAAAGAAAAGAATCAAAGCATACTACTACAAAAAAGGTGATTTGAATTAAATCACAAAGAAAGAGAGAAAGAAAGGAACTGCAAAACTTCAGAAAACAATTAACAAAATGGCAATAGTAAGTCCTAACATATCAATAATTATTTTAAATGTAAATTGATTAGTTCTCCAATCAAAAGCTATAGACTAGATAAACAAATAAAAAATAAATATACAATTAATGCTGCCTACAACAGACACTCTAGCTATAAGAATATATATGGACTGAAAGGGAGGGAAAGGATGGAAAAGATATTTCATACAAATGGTAACCAAAAGAGAGCAAGAGTTACATTACTTATATCACACAAAATACACTTTAAGTCAAAAACAATCACAAGAGGCAAAGGAAGTCATTACATATAATTATATATACCTTTATATAATGATAAAGAGGTCACTTCATAAAGAGGCTATAGCAATTGTAAATATGTATGTACCCAATATTGGAAGCCTAAATATATAAAACAAACATTAGCAGAACTGAAGGGAAAAATAGATGATGATGATGATAATAATAACAATAATATTAATAATAAAATTCGGTACCCATTGTCAACATTGGATATATCATTCAGGCAGAAAATCAATAAGAAAATAGGAGATTTGAATAAAACTGTAGACCAAATGGACCTAAAGACCACATGTAGAACATTCCTTTAAACAACACTGAGAATATACATTTTTTTCAGATCATATGTAAAACCACTTAATAAGATTGAACAATTTTTTTAAAAATTAAAAGTGTACCGAGTAATTTTTCTGAGCACAGTGATATGAACTAAAAATCAATCATGAAATAAAAAGTGGAAAGTTCACAAATATGTGGAAATTAAACAGCATATTTATGAATGACCAATGGTTCAAAGAAGAAATCAAAAGGGTAATCAAAAAATATATTGCGACAAATGAATAAGGTAAGACAACATAACAAAATTTAAGGATGCAGCAAAAACAGTTTAAAGAGAAAAGTTTATAGAAATAAGTGCCTATATTAAGAAAACAACAATGACCTCAAACAAACCATTTAAATTAAATCTCAAGGAACTAGTAAAGAAAGGACAAGCTAAGTTGAAGTTCTCAGAAAAAAGAAAATAATAAATATCAAATCAGTAATAAATGAAACAGAGACTATAATAAACAATAGAAATAAAAACTAAGTCTTGTTGAACATTTAAACAAAATGATGAAAGCTTAAACACTTTTTCTCTTAAATCAGAAACAAGACAAGGGTATGCACTCTACCATTTTTATTTAATATATTATCGGAAGCTCTAGCTAGAACAATGAGAAAAATAATAAAAAATAAAGCATCCAATTGAGAAAGAAGAGGTAAAATATCTCGGTGAACACCCAACAAACTCTTATACATAAAAAGTCCTAAAGACCCCACTTGAAAAAATTCCAATTTAATAAACAAATTCAGTAATGTAGCAGAATGCATAATCAACACACAAAAACCAGTGGCATTTTTATGTACTTACAATGAACTGTCCAAAAAGAAAATTAAGATAATAATTCATTTGCAATAGTATCAAGAAGAGTAAAATAATTAAGAATAAATATGACCAAGAAGGTGAAAGATTTGTACACTGACAACTATAAGACATTGATGAAACAAAATAAAGAAGACACAAATAAATGAAAATATATCCCATATTCATGGACAGAAGACATTAATATCATCAAAATGGCTATAATAATACCCAAAGTGATCTACAGATTTAAAGCAATCTCCATTAAAATCCCAGGGACATTTATTGCAGAAATATAAAAAAGATAATCTTAGAATTCACATGAAAGCATAAAAAACCTATCATAGCCAAAGCAATCTTAAGAAGAAAAAAAATTAGCTGGAGACATCACACTACTTGATTGCAAAATGTAATAAAAAGTTGTAGCAATCAGAACACTGTAGTACTGGCATAAAAATAGACTTATGGGTCAATAGAACAGAGAATCTAGAAATAAATCTACATTTACAGTCAGTTTATTTGAACAAAGTTGCCAAAATCCCACATTAGAGAAAGGATAATCTCTTCAATAAATGTTGCTGGGAAAACTGGATATCCAAATACAGAAAAATGAAAATAAACACTTATCTCTTCCTATATATGAAAATAAACAAAAAATATATTTAAAACTTTACCATAAGACCTAAAGTTGTAATACTCTGAGAAGAAGAAAACATAAGGAAAAAACTTCTTTTTTCATTATTATTGATTTATTTACTTGTTGTGAAGATGTGGGGTACAATTCAGGGTTAGGTATATAAACATTGATCACGCAGGTACTTTTGTTGATGAGGTATGCCCCTCCTTCCCTAACAGTTTCCCTCAACTGCCAGTCCCATCCCTCCCCCCAACAGTTTTCCACTACTTTCAATCGCTTTCTTGTAGCATTATAATTGTTCAAGGTCACCTTATGAGTGAGAACATATGGAGCTCAGTGCTTTGTTTCTGTGATAAATCACTGAATATGATCAACTCCAAATCTATCCAAGTTGCTGCAAAATCCATATATTTGTCCTTCTTTATAGCTGCATAATATTCCATTGTGTATATGTACCACATTTTTTTAATCCAGCTTCGATTCCTCTACACTAACAACAGGCAGGCAGAGAACTAAATAAAAAGCACAATCCCATTCACAATAGCCACCAAAAAAATGAAATACCTAGTTATCTTCCTAACCAGAGAAGTGAAAGGCCTTTTCAATGAAAATTACAAAAACACTGCTTAAAGAAATACAAACAAATGGAAAAATATTCCATGCTCATGGATTGGAACAATCAACATTGTTAAGATGCCCATCCTACCAAAGACAATCTACAGATTCAATGCAATACCCATTAAGCTACCAACATCATTCTTCTCAGAACTAGAAATGACAATACAGAAATTCATATGGAAACATAAACAACCACGAATAGCAAAAACAATCTTTAGCAAAAGAAACAAAGCAGGAGGTATCACACTTCCAGACTTCAAACTTTACTATAAGGCTACAGTAATCAAAACAGCCTGGTATTGGTACAAGAACAGGCACATAGACCAATGGAACAGGATAGAGACTCCAGAAGCCAAGCCTCAATTCCTCAACCAATTAGTCTTTGACAAAGCCTCCAACAACAACCACTGGGGAGAGGAGAACCTATTCAGTCAGTGGTGCTGGGAAAACTGGCTGACCACAAGCAGAAGATTGAAACAGAACCCCCACCTATCACCATATACAAAAATTAACTCTAAATGGATCACAGACCTGAATGTAAAACCTCAAACTATAAGAATCTTAGAAAGCGCAAGAGATACCCTTATGAAAATTGGAACTGGGAACCCAATTCCTATTCAAAACCCTTTAGGCCAATACCTTAAGAAATCAGATAGACAAGCGGGACCTCATCAAATTAACAAGCTTCTGCAAAGCAAAAGAAACTATCAAGAGAGCAGGAAGACAGTCCACAGAATGGAAAAATATATTTGTCAACTGTATGTTCGACAAAGGCCTAACATCTAGAGTCTACAAGGAACTCAAATGCACTGAAAGGAGAAAACTTCTTAACACTTGTTTGGGAAATGATTTTTTAATACAACCCTAAATGCACAGACAGCAAAAGAAAAATTAGACAAATGGAATTTCATCAAATTAAAAAGCTTTTGCACAGGAAGGAAAGAAGCAAGGAAGGAAGGAAGGAAATAAAGGAAGGAAGGAAGCAAATTTAAGAATTAAAGAGACAAGCTATAAAATGGGAGAAATATTTGCAAACTATATATCTAATAAGTGGTTCATACTTAAAATATATAAGGAACTCAATAACAAGAAAACAATGCAAGTATAGAATGGACATAGGACCCGAACAGCTATTTCTCAAAAGAAGACATATAAATCATCATTTACAGGTGTATAAAAAAGTCTAACATCACTAATCAACAAAATCTCACACCTTTTAAAATGGCTATCATTTAATTTTTTTAAAAAAGATAAATGTTGACCAGGATGTGGATAAAAGGTAACTCTTGTACATTGTAGGTGGGAATGTAAATTGGTATACCCATTATGGAAAACAGTATGAAGGCTGTTCAAAAAAATTATAACTAGAACTACCATATGACCCAGCAATCTCACTTCTGGGTATGTATCCAAGGAAAGTGAAATCAGTACCTTGAAGAGATAGTTGCACTCCCTTGTTCGTTGCAACCTTATTCACAATAGTCAAGACATAGAATCAACCTAAATGTCTATGGATGCATGTATGGATAAAGAAAATGTAGCAAATACATACACAATAGAATATTATTCAGCCTCAAAAAAGAAGGAAATCTGTCGTTTGTGACAATATGGATGAACCTAGAAGACATACTTACCAAATAAAATAAGCTAGACACAGAAAGATAAATACCGCATGAGCACACTTACATGTGGAATTTCAAAAAGTTGAACTCATAGTAGCAGAGTAGAATGGTGGTTGTTAGGGGTTGGGAGTTGGGGAAATGGGAAGGTATTGATCAAAGAGTACAAAGTCTCAGATAGGACAAAGAAGTTCTGGAGATCTACTCTACAGCATGGTGACTATACGAAGGGGGACCCAAAAAACCCAGACTTTATTTGTAAAAAATCATGTATTTATTCTTACATGTTTAAGCTTCAATAACCTTCAAAGTAGCCTCTAGCTGATATAGCTATCAATATACTTTTTCCACTGCTCAAAACAGTTTTAAACTAGTCCATTTTGATGCCTCTTCGTGCTTCTGCCATTTTTTTCATTCATCTCTTCCACATCAGCAAAATGTTTCCCTCTGAGGGTTTTTTTATCAGGGAAACACAAAACAGTGTCTCTCCGGGTAAAATTGAGTGACTAGGAAAGGTAGGGCATGGAATCATGCCATCTTGGGTCAAAAATCGCTGAATACTTAGCTTGGTGTGGGAAGGTGTGCCTGCAAATCACCCATCACAAAATGGGCAAACACATTGAAAGAATCGCCAAAAAAATAAAAATAAAAATCACTGATGCCGAATGTATCCTCTCACAAGAATGCTAGCTGGTACGCTGATGCCGATGGGTTCCTAGAACAACTACCTATCAGGGGAAGCCTGTATTACAAGGGGCATGCCCTCCATTCTTGTTTTTTTTTTGGGGGGGGGCTTTCCTCATTGTATTATAAAAATTAAAATTTTCTAAGAGAGTAGATTCTAAATATTCTCCACAAAAATAAAAAAATACCTATGTGAGGTGATGGATATGTTAAATAGTTTGATTGTGGCAATCACTTTATAAAGTATATATCTATGAAAACATCATGTTGTACTCCTTAAATATATACAATTTTTAATTTATTGAGATAAACTATTCATATAAAATTGACTCCCTCTATCATTTATTTAAATATATACAATTTTTGTCAGCTATATCCCAATAAAACTGAAAAAAATAATAAAGTTTTAAGCTTGTGTTGTTTTTTTCTCTCTAAATTTTCTAGCTCAGGAAGAATCAGGCATTCCATCCACACTACTCTCTATACCATAAAGTTCTGTTAGTACAAGAACTTGGTGATCTCAAGTCTCACCTTCTGTAGACACTTGACTTCAGGCAGGTGAAGGTGATAATTTAAGCAACTGTTTTGCCACTGCAGGACATGGGGCAATCATGACCTATTTTCCACTGGCAAGAAAGTTTTTACTTCCTCTAAAGCTAACCCAACCAAAGAATTAATTGGAGGTTCTCATTTTAAACTTTCTGTTTCCTTGGAAACACTTTTGTACAGAAACCAGTTTCAGTCAGATTTCTATCAGAAAAACAAAAGCCATTCAGTGTATTTTGGATTAAAAGTTTAATATAGGAATTAGGGACTTGTATAGTCTTTGGAAAAGCTACAGGAGCAAAGGTCAAGGAAGCCAACACTGACAATATCAGACTGAAGCACCAAAGTGGATGATTCTTAAAACTTGCCAGGAAAGTGCTAAGAAGTTTGCATCAACTAACAGTCTGCAGCAGTGATGAGATTGGTTCTTAAAAGCTTGCTGGAGGCCACTGTGAATCTCACATTTGCCCTTGCATCTGACATGCTTGCATCCAGAAAAAAAGGGGCTTCTCCTTTACCTTCAAACTGCATGTGAGTTATTCTTACTGGAAAAAAAAAAATCTAACTTAGAACTACAAAGGGATGCAATTCTGGGACCAGTAATTTCTGGCTTTGTTTCTGTAATGCATGTGAAGTTTAGAAGAGGATGATGATGATACCTAATTGACCACAGATAATACAGGACAATTATCAAAAGAAATAAATTGCTATTGATAGTGACCCAGGCACTCGTTTACAGATCACAAGTATTATATTTGGGGATAGAGTTTCTCCAGGAAGGTCTAACTCACAACATGTAGACAAATGATTATACAACATCTACACTGGTTCTGCTTTATGAGAAACAAACAAATAATTCTCCATATTAATTTCTGCAGATTCTCCATAGTAGCTCTCCAGGAAGTCTACATGTTTTCAGCTCCATATGTAGTCTAGTGTCACAGCTCTAGACCAGATAATTGTTATGTCTCACCTAAAAATTATTTTACTTCCTTTCAGCTATCTGTAAACAAGCTGCTATTTCTAAAACAAAATTAGATCACACTTCTCTTGTTAAAAGTTTTCCACCTGCATCTTCACTCTACACTTTCATCCATACTAAACCAGTTTCAGTTCTTTACTTGTGCCATATTTCCCCTTCTCAAACATCCTTCTTTCTGTTCAGTTAACACCTTCTCCTCTTCCCCACTCCATACTCAACTTTCTTCTGCCCTTCCTTTGGACAAGCAAGTCCAAAACCCATTCAAGTTTTAACTTAAGTGCTATGTATTTAAGTAGGCTTTCCCAATATTGATCGCTATGTTTTGCTATCTTTGCGTTCTTTTAGCTTAAAGCTTATTCTAGACCCTGAGAAAATGGCTTTACTTAGTCCAGCCCTTTACATGACTCGCCCTGTCCTAACACATAACAGTAGAAGCAGGAAAAGAGCGAGGAAAAAACAAAAAACAACAATAACAAAAACCAGCCCTCCTTAAGGGTTGAGGCTGAGCTAACCATGGCTACCCACACTTCATCTCAACTTCATGGGAGGAAAACTGAGCCCAGAGAGAGATTCAGATTGACCAGGAAGAGAGAGTTTGAAGGCAAGAACTTTAAACATTGTTCTCTTTTTCCTGACTGTGTGCCTAATAGCAAGTCCACCACCCAGGTGAAAGGGTGGAATCAACATGGCATCTCACATACAGTAGGCCATCAAAAATGCTTGTTGAATACTATTCAGCCATAAAAAAAGAATGAAATATTGTCTTTCGCAGCAACTTGGATGGATTGGAGACCATCATTCTAAGTAAAGTAATGCAGGAACAGAAAACTAAATACTACATGTTCTCACTTATAAGTGGGAGCTAAACTAAGGGTCTGAAAAGGCATATAGAATGGTATAAGAGACATTGGAGACTCAGAAGAAGGAGAATGGGAAGGGAGGAAAAATTTTTTTTAAAAATTACCTAGCCGGGCTCGGTGGCTCAGCCTGTAATCCCGCGCCTTTGGGAGGCTGAGGTGAGTGGATTGCCTGAGTCCGTGGGTTTGAGACCCACCTGGGCAGCGAGACCTCATCTCTACAATAAATCAAAAAATCAGCCGGGCATGGTAGTACATGCCTGTAATGCCGGCTACTCGGAAGGCTAAGGCGAAAGGATGGCCGGAGCCCAGCAGGCGAGGCTGCGGTGGCCGGGAGCTGCCACTGCACTCCAGTCTGGGTGACTGAGTGAGACTCCAACTCAAAAAACAACAACAACAACAACAACAAAAATCACCTATTGGGCCTGACGCAGTAGCTCACACTTGAAATTCCAGCACTTTGGGAGCCGAGGTGGGAGGATCACTTGAGGCCAGGAGTTCAAGATCAGCCTGGGCAACAGAGTAAGAACTGACCTTTAAAAAAAAAAAATAGAAAAATTAGCTGAGCATGGTGGCACACACCTGTAGTCCCAGATACTTGGGAGGTTGCAGTGGGAGGATGACTCACTTGAACTCAGGAAGTTGGGGCTGCAGTGAGCCATGTTCATGCCACTGTACTCCAGCCTGTGTGACAGAGTAAGACCCTGTAAGAACAAAAGAAAGAAAGAAAGAAAGAAAGAGAGAGAGAGAGAGAGAGAAGGATGGAAGGAAGGAAGGAAGGAAGGAAGGAAGGAAGGAAGGAAGGAAGGAAAGAAAGAAAGACAAAGAAAGAAAGAAAGAAAGAAAGAAAGAAAGAAAGAAAGAAAGAAAGAAAGAAAGAAAGAAAGAAAGAAAGAAAGAAAGAAAGAAAGAGAAAGAAAGAGCCGGGCTCGGTGGCTCAGCCTGTAATCCCGCGCCTCTGGGAGGCTGAGGTGAGTGGATTGCCTGAGCCCGCGGGTTCGAGACCCGCCAGGCGTGGTAGCATGCGCCTGTAGTTCCAGCTACTTGGAAGCCTGAGCGGAAGGATCGCTGGAGCCCAGCAGGTCTAGGCTGCGGTGGCCAGGAGAGGCCACTGCACTCCAGTCTGGGTGACAGTGAGACTCCAACTCAAAAAAAAAAAAAAGGTTTAAATAAAAAAAAAGAGAGAGAAAGGAGGGAGGGAGGAAGAGGGGGAAGAAGGGGGAGGAAGAAAGAGAGAAAGAAAGGAGAAGAGAGAGAGGGAGGAAGGGAGGGAAGGAAGGAAACCACCTATTGGATATACTCAAATCCCAGATTTTTTTACCACTGTGCAATGCATCTATGTAACCAAAGAACATTTGTGTCCCCTAAAGCTATTGAAATTTTTTTAAATAATGCTTGTTGGATGAGTGAATGCTTGAAGAAGTGGATGAATAATTGAATGAGGAAAGAACCTTTTAGATATCAAAGGGAAAATCCAAGTTCCTGGTGTCTTCCTGATTTTCTGTTAGAGTTTAGCTTGTTCAACTAACAGCAGCCTTCAAAAGTGACCAGTTTCGGTTGATGTGTCGCATGATTTATACCCTGAGTAGGGTGTGCATGTGTGTGTGTCAGGTTTGGTACTTCCTGTAGCACTCATCCCTACCTCCTTTTATGATATCTTTTTTGTAAGCACACAGATATGTATTTCTATCATCCAAAAACGTCTTCATATTAGTACCTTGTCGTCAGTGCAGCACACAGTAGGTACTCATAAATGTCTGTTGAATACAAGACTGCTATTATAAAAAGATAATGTTTTTTCATATTCTCTACTAAATATGTAATTTGTGTGAACATAAATATAATCCCCGGTCATTTTTACAATGTTCCAAAGGATAAGATTATTGACATTTTTAGATTTATCTATGCATAAAGCAAGTTTATTTTAATACTTGCTCTTTATTCATGTAATGGAAAGGTCTGTATCAAATCACAGTCTCTCTTTAAAAAGAAAACAACAGGTTTTCACATGTAGAGATAATATGAATATAGCTCCTTTTGTTTCAGACAACAGAGTTGCCCAATGTAAGATCAAGAGCTAGCCATGGGCCTAATGAATCATTCCTATGCTACAACGGAGAAATCCTATACTTTGATGACAAAGTTGATATCTTCAGTGGTGTGTGTTTCTTTCTTGTAGACAATGCCAGGTAAATGCCAGGTAAATGTCGCAAATTTCTTGCTATTTGGATTCTGTGTTTTATTTTGCTTTCTTTTAGTTTATCGAGATTGAGTGCAATAAAATGGATTAGATATCCCCTTTCCAAAGTTTAATTGCACTCAACCCTGCCTCCCTTAAATGATACCCAGTGAACTTGATTGGAGTTTTGGGCTTTCCAAATGTTACTATCACATATTTTCTTCCAGTCTTTAGGTTTATTAGCACGGATGGAAAATCTCATCCATTATGTATGTTTTGGGGTATCAAAGGGCAATCCAAAGTTCCTGGTTAACAGATTGATGGTGTGAGGGGTACTCTCAGTGTGCCACAGGCATGGCCAACATCCTGCACAGGTACAGCTATTACGTGGGCAGTCCTTGCTCCATTTAGAGACTTGCAAAGGGAAACTCTCCCTTTTCACTTTTAGGACACCAAAAGGAAGACAAATACCTCTTCCAAGACTGGAATTTAAAGTTATGAAATCAGTGCAGTGATATTTCCTCTCTTACATATTCTCACTCTTTTTCAAATCAGCAAGATAGCACATTGCAGCGAAATGGAGTCTTTGGGGCATCAGGTAATTCTGTCACACGGGATAATGAGTCATGATAGATGCAGACTATTTGGCCTTTTCATAAAAATTGACTATAAGGAACTGTTTATGAGGGCTCTTTATTTACCTCCATATATATGACTTCTCTGAAACTCCTAATATCTCTGAATGAATCAACTGGGCTTGGTCTAGGATCCCCCAAACGATACTTTTAGACTCTGACAGAGTAGACCGTGTTAGGGTAGAGTTAAGCACAACTCTCTGCAAAGCTAATTCCAGACCAAGAAGCAAGACTTCACAAGTGCCCACAAGAACATACCCTGCACACTTGGGTCTTCAGCGGCCTCACAGGTCTAGCCACATCTTCGCACGTGGCCCCAACATGCATCTGCAAAGGTGAGCAAGAGGGAACATCCTCGAGAAGCCTCTGAAGTACAGAAGTAGTTAAAACATTGGGAATTACAGCTTTTTGTAGTGTGACAATATTTTTTCTAATGGTAAATGTAGAAATAAAACTTTGTAATTGAGAAGTTGAACTCTGAAATGATTCTTCTATTAATTATTCTACCAGCTCACATGTGTGTGAGTTTTTAAGTAATCAATGAGCATTTAACAAGCATAAAGTCATTATTTTTAATAGGACCATTAGTGCATTTTTTCACAAAATGGTGGTTATTGAATCTATTGCCTATGAATAAAAATGTCAGATTTCATTATGACTATTCTCTAGTAAAATTTAACGGGTACATTGTATTCCACAGTGTATGTACCAATGCAATTATGCAAATTATGTCATTTTTTTTCTGTGTGTATTTCATATATATGTGTGTATGTTTGCATGCACATGTATAAGTATGTGTGTACGTGTGTATAATATATACAGTTCACACATCTTTCAAATATTTATGATTCAATGAGCATTACATTTATTTCAATTTATTCATACTATTTGTACTGATAAACCATATGTTCCCTATACTTTTAATGTTGGAAATATTAGCCTCACAATACATTAACTCTGATTTTAGCCTTTTAATCTATACTGTAGTTATCTCAATTGGGTTTTTTTGAAGGTACATTACAAAAAGTGTGTTTGTTTGTTTTTGTTTTTGTTTTGCAAGCAACTCATTACCAGATTCTGGGGCCTGGACATAGTCAATTTCTGAAAATAGTACAAAAAAAGACCAACTACAAACTACAGGTACAGCAAATGTGGTACTCATGATTCCAAATATGTACAGTTTAATACATGTGAGCAATAATCATCTAAAACAGTCAGTGTTATAAGAGTTCCACAAAGCACCTTGGTGAAGCAAAGATGTTACAGTCAAAGACCTAGGACTCTGTTTGCAGATTTTCACATTTCTTCCATTAAGAGGGTATTATGTTATCCTTATCCCACTGGATAAAAGGCAAAACTTGAGGACAAAAAGTTTAGTTAACTTGTGGCTAACCAAAAGAGTAATAAAAGTGGAGTAGGGCCGGGCTCGGTGGCTCAGCCTGTAATCCCGCGCCTTTGGGAGGCTGAGGTGAGTGGATTGCCTGAGCCCGCGGGTTCGAGACCCGCCTGGGTAGCGAGACCTCATCTCTACAATAAATCAAAAAAATCAGCCGGGCGTGGTAGCGCATGCCTGTAATTCCGGCTACTCGGAAGGCTGAGGCGGAAGGATCGCCGGAGCCCAGCAGGTGAGGCTGCGGTCGCCGGGAGTGGCCACTGCACTCCAGTCTGGGCAACAGAGTGAGACTCAAAAAAAAAAAAGTGGAGTAGGGATATTGACAGGAGTGTCAGTTTGTGTCTAAACTGTGTTCATTCTGGAATTCGGGTATGTCAAAGCATGTCTATAGGATTGGGTATTTATAAAATTTGTGTGCATTGTATGAACTCCCAAAATATCAACTGGGAAAAATCCTTCCCCTAAAGAAGACAGTAAGATGCATTATACCTAGCTGTGCCTACAAGAGCATGATTTTGTGCCCAAAATGATGCCTGTCACCTAGTTTGTCCCTTGACCTGGGCTTATAGAATCACACTAAAGTTATAAAAGAGGGCTAAAAGTGCAACTTTCTTCATGAAAACTTCACTAGATTATACAGCACAGTTTTAGCACCCCTGTCATGAATTTTTGTTTTAAAACACAAAGACAGGTAGAATTCTCAGTAAGCACATATAAAGGACTTCATCTCCTCATTCATGTCACAAGTTCTATTGGGCTCAAGCAGAGCGATTTGGGCACACTGGGATTCAGCGTGTCATGGATACAGCACAACATCAATAGACGTCAGCAGGAGGCACCATAGCTCTGAGTTTCCCTCACTGGGTGTCACAGATGCTAAGGAAGAAGAAAACAGCAAAAAGACAAAGCAATAGAAGAGGAAAATTTCAATCGTCACATGATAAATGAAGGGACTGAGTTTCTAGCACATGTGAAATCTACCAAGTCTGCTCCTTCTCTTTTTGAGGATTCCAAGAAAAAACTTACAAAGACTTCACCATGTATTAAAGCCCCCTCTCTCAGGAGACGGAACCTGGGAGTTCTTACTGTACAGTTATTATGGCCTTATTTATCACTCCTAACCTGTTATGGTAGGAGAAATTTAGATACAGATAATACATGAAAGGACCATGTGCACAGATCATATGTAACAAGGCTGGCACTACCTTCAAAATCTAGCTAGGCAAACTTCCATGAAAGCAGAATCCAAGCCAAGTTTTTCAGGATAAACCACATACCCAAAGATAAGCCTGATTAGAGCTGAGTGGCTCCACAAGGACAACATAGTCAATGAGCCAAAAACAAAGAATAAAAAAGCATTTAATGGACACTACCTGTTCCCGGAGTCATGGTCAGTCACCCACCAGCAAGGGAGGGGGGACCTGGGCATGGCTGAACCCAAAATAGACAATCAACTGTGTCCAGGGTAAGGAATGTTTCCCAAGGATTGAAAAGGTAACTTAGGAACATAGTGAAGCAAAGGGGGGGGGAATTATTAATAATTAAAGTAGTTGAAGCTAGATGAAATTAAGAGCCCCCCAAATTCAATTCAATTAATTAATTAATGTTTACTCAGTACCTCAGCACTCAGCATTGTGTTAGAAGCTATTGATATGTCATCAATTCAGGGAACTGGAAAACTGCAACAAAGTGGTTTCATAACTAGTGTCAAGATAGAATTTTGGAATTAGACTTATATAGGTTTGAATCCCTTTTCTGCTACACACTGTATGTATGATTACTGGTCTATAATCTTCTTAAGGCCGAGAAGTCTCCATGAAGCATTTTCATTATTATATTTTTTTTTTTTTGAGATACAGTCTCACTCTTTCACCCAAGCTAGTGTGCAGTGACACAATCACAGCTCACCACAGCCTCCTGAATAGCTGGGACTACAGGCAAGTGTCACCTGAATAGCTGGGACTACAGGCTATTTTATTTTTTTCCTTTTTTGTAGAGACAAGATCTTACTATATTGCTAAGGGTGGTCTCAAATTCCTGGGCTCCAGCAATCTTCCTGCCTTGGCTTCCCAAAGTGCTGGAAATACAGGCGTGAACCACCACACCCAGCCTCATTACTATATCTTACTCCTCCTAACCTTATATTTAGATATTATTCAATAATAGTGTATTGATGAGAGAGAGCTACTACCACATTAAATCTATTGTGAAATATGTCACAATGTCAAAAATGTTTAAATGGACATCTTAGAATTAAAAATGCCATATTACACACTCAAAATTACTTTTTGAATAACTATATGAGTTCAACTTTTCTGAGTTCTCATTCCTTTAGCAGTACAATGGTGATAGTAATAAAGTTATTACCAGTATAACCCTGGTAATATTACCAGATATTATAATACTGTCATTGTAATGATACAATGGGATACGTGTGTGTAAAATGCTCGGCACAGTGCCCAGAACTTTGGAAATCACTTTCATGCACTCTTTTTGCCTTATCAGGAAAAAGTCAAAACTTAACACATTGAAATTTTTTTCAGTTTTTTTTTGTTTGTTTGGTTTGGTTTGGTTTTTTGGTTTTTTTGAGTTGGAGTCTCACTCTGTTGCCCAGGCTGGAGTGCAGTGGCATGCTCACGGTCACCGCAGTCTCGACCTGCTGGGTTCAGGTGATCCTTTCACCTCAGCCTTTCAAGTAGCTGGAACTACAGGCAAGTGCCATCATGCCTGGCTAATTTTTTTATTTATTGTAGAGATGAGGTCTCACCAAGTTGCCCAGGCTGGTCTTGAACCCGTGCACTCAGGCAATCCTCTCACCTGGGTCTCCCAAAGTGTTGGGATTATAGGCGTGAGCCACCACCGTGCCCAGTCTGAAACTTTTTTTCAGTTTTAAAAGAAAA
This sequence comes from Carlito syrichta, assembly GCF_000164805.1. NCBI lineage: Eukaryota > Metazoa > Chordata > Mammalia > Primates > Tarsiidae > Carlito > Carlito syrichta. Next base: position 343,784 of record NW_007252357.1, on the reverse strand, counting down.
GATGGGATGTAAGGAGCTACCCTGGAGAGAAGTTAAGTTGTAGTGAAGAATATCAGAAAGGTAAAGGCAAAACTAACAGCTTCAAAATGTTACAAATCAAAAGGAGACCTTCTGAAGTGTCAGGACAGGGCAGAAGAATCAAGAGAAAGTCGCCAGAGTCTCCTGACCTTGCAGTCAATCCAAAGCAGCAGCTGTTGTAGCTGGGAATGGGAGAGGAGAGCATGCAGAGGCTACTGAAGTCTAAGAGCAGAGCACTTCTTCTAATCCCTCTGAGCCTTCCACTGAATGTGAGGGAGGAGAAACAGGAGGGCTGAAAGGCATCCTCCATCCCTATGCCTGAGGCACAAATGCACTAAGGCAGGGCAGGAAAACCGAGACTAAACCTGCAGGAATTCAGATTCCCAATACCAGTTAAAGAAAAGATTCTGTTTCTGTGGATCTAGGTACCACTGTATACACGTGTAAATGAGACAGGTCTTGATTTTGCCTTCATAAAGTTCACAGACTAGAGAAGGTTTCAGATGCTGTGCAATGCAGACTGTAGTTTACATGGGCTTTGGGATGCAGTAATTTAAGCTTCTGGACTCAAAAGTCTCCTAACTGGCCTTAGTTTTTAGAACACTAACCTATATCTCTCTCCTCATTGATAAGCCATAGAGCAGCATTATCCAATAGAAATATAATCTGAACCACAAACGATGAATCATATGAATATAATTTAAAATTGGTAGTAACACTTTAAAAAGTAAAGTGAAACCATTGAAATTCATTTAAATAATATAGTTAAGCCAATATATCCAAAATATTATCATTTCCACATGTAATCAATATAAAGTGTACTGAGACATTTTACAGACTTTGTTTTTATAATTAGTCTTTGACGACCAGTGTATGTCACATTTACAGCTCATTTCAATTCTCACCAGTCACGTTTCAAATGCTCAGTAGCCAAATATGGCTATGGTATGGAGGCTATCCTGCTTCATGAGTAGGATATATGCCTTGTGACAGAATGAGAACTATGAGAGAAACTTGGAAAAATAGTAAGAAGAATAGAGGGAAAATAAGCCCCAAATTATGAAAAATGATGACTGACAAAGAGAAAGTAAATCTATTCAAAATCTGTAGGAAAGAGAAGACATTGGGAGATTCCAAACTGCAGCCAATGAACTTGGCTTAGGAGCAAATACTGCCTAACATAGCCCTCAGAGTTGGTGATTCTGAATTGTATTCCTGTTTTACCACCTTCCTATTGACTGAACTTCTAAGACTCGTTTTCCCTGATTATGCCTCAACTTTTTGCTTGAAAACGAGAATCACAATGTGAACTGAGGTTACACAGGTCTTAACAGATTAATAAAAATTGGGAGGAGAAATCACATTATTAGAAAAATGCAAATTTTTCTAACTCTTAACCCCTACTCAACTGCCGTAACCTTTCTAATCTGGTGTCTTGCATCCCCCCATAAAATATTTTTAACAGTCTTCAAGAGATATCTTTAAATGTAGTCAAAAAGAAGTCCAATCCACTAGGTTCTGGGACTTATCTGCCAGGCAACCGCTACCTCCTGCAGGATACTGCTCCACTCACACTGAATTTCATGGATTATTAAAAAAGGTGCACTTCTCCTTGCTAACAAATAGGAGTAACTCAGATAAAGTATAGTAAATTAGCTCTCAGAACAGTATGAACCAAATTAATGGAGTGTTTTAAGTTCTGTATAAAACAAATATAAGACTAAAGATACAGCTGCAGTCACCCCAGGAACAAGGTTGTTCTTTTCCATGAAGGCCCAATATGACTGAAAATGGGCGAAACCCTGTTGGGATGAAGTCAGAGGTCAGATAGCTAAATATAAGCACACTTTCCTAAAACCTACTGTGAGAGGCAGTAGAGCATTCTAACATGAACATGTTTTTGGCATTATTATCTCAAGCTGTGACCTCTTCAAGAAAAGTTACTGGGATTTATTATAACTTCGATGCTGAAAGCCCACAAAGAAATAGTTAAGAACCCAGAATACGGACTAAATAAGTTAGGTCAAGATCTTACCTTGGTTGAAAAGTGTAAGGAAGATCCCTAAATGCAAAAGTACCTTATCAGGAATCACTAATGTCTAAAAACCCATATGAGTCAGTCTAACGAAAATATATACAGTTATATATATATATAAAAAACTGTTAAATTGCAAATATTCTGAGCAATGTAACATCAAAATGCTGTCAGATATTTATGCTTTAGGCAGAATAAATATTAATTTTTTTACTTAGAATGTGTTTCCCCAAATACCAAGGCTGAGAAAAAGACTGACATACAGGTAATTTGTTTGGGAAGTGATGCCCTGGAGAGAAAATAATTACAGGTGGAGTAAAACAGGGAAGACGGAAAAGATGATACAGCAACTTAAATTGACCCTAGATATAGGCAACTGGTATTCAACCTCATGAGACGTTCTGAAGGGTTTTATAAACTGAGTCTCAAAGCTGTATACCTTGGGTACAATTGGGAAACAAATTTATTTTTGTCTCTTCCCCCTTGCCAAGAGTGACCTCATGGGCATAGATGTCAGGTAGATTTCAAATTATGGCATCAACAAAACCTTAAGAAAGGAAGCAAGAGGTATGCAGTGTCACCCCATGTAGAAGGTTGCCAGGAACCTCAATGCAAAGCTAGCCAGACTACAGCGAAATGCTGCCGTGACAGAGGTTGACATGACAGACGGAACTAAGTGGGAGTCAATGGCACACAAGAGGTGTCCAATACATTCCACTCCTTCTATCACTTAGATCTCCGCTAAGTCCAATCTTTTCGTCGTACTTAAGGTTAAGAATGGCCATAATTTCTTCATGTAATTAATACAAGGGAGTTAGTAGAACAAACAGGTCTTGAAGTAAGAATTGACATTCATTATTTTCCTTCAGCATGACCAATCCCAGATATTCCTCACCATGAGACCGTACTTCAGCTAATCTAGGTCTCCTGCCCGGTGGGGAGATTCAGATCTTCATTCTTAAAAGATCTGCATGCCCAATTGCCTTGCCGTTGTCAGGCATTGATTGTGCCAGTTACTTGTTCAGCATTATTAGTGGGCATAGAAGCACCAGTTGGTGCCACACAGAATCCTTTAGATTCCAGGTATGTTACTCTCTGAACTTTTTGCTTCAGCAGTCCTAACACCTCATGATAACTGGGATCAACTATCTCACCAGTATCATCAATATTTTCTTTGCCTGTTGGTGTTGTGGCATGAGGTGCCCAAAAGTAGCAGGTTGCAATTGTAGCTGTAACTTTACATTTTAAACTATAGTTTTAAGCCGGGCTCGGTGGCTCAGCCTGTAATCCCGCGCCTTTGGGAGGCTGAGGTGAGTGGATTGCCTGAGCCCACGTGTTCGAGACCGGCCTCGGCAGCAAGACTTCATCTCTACAATAAATCAAAAAATCAGCCAGGCGTGGTAACGCATGCCTGTAATTCTGGCTACTCGGAAGGCTGAGGCGAAAGATTGCCGGAGCCCAGCAGGTTGAGGCTGCGGTGGCCGGGAGTGGCCACTGCACTCCAGTCTGGGTGACAGAGTGAGACTCCAACTCAAAAAAAATAAAAAATAAAAAAATATATAGCTTTAAAGTGGAACTCTATGTCCATTCCCTGATAGAGCATTCTCTCCACCACCATCATCCCCAGCCCAGGAACCAAGACCTCTAATCTGGCACAACCTTAAACTGTTGGGACAGGAGACAAAATTCCACAAGTAAGTCACCAGAGAGTGATGGTGAAAGAGCTAATCCTATTTCTACCCTTTGGTTCCAAGACTCGTGTCTCAAGTCTATCAGGGGACTACATTCATTCTATTGGCTAGTACAGCAAATTACCACAGACTGGGTGACTTAAAACAATAGAAATTTATTCTCTGACCATTCTGGTGGCTAGAAGCTTGAAATCTCTGAAGATTCTTGGGACAAATTATTATTTGCCACTTCCTATCTTCTAGGGACTTCCATTGATCTTTGGTTATTCTTGGCTTGCAGCAGCTTCATCACTTAAGTCTTTGTTCCTTCATCACATGGTTTCTTCCCTATGACTCTCTGTGAATCTGTATTCGAGTTTCTGTCTTCTTAAAAGGACACTAAATCATTTGGTTTAGAGTCTACCCTAATCCAATATGATCTCATTTTAAGTTGATTACGTCTGTAAAGACCCTATTTCCAAATGAAGTCACATTTATAGGTTCGGGTGGACAGGAATTATGGAATAAGGAGTGTGGGGAACTTTTCAACACAGTAAAGGGACATACAACAAATATTAGCACCAATACGGCATTCCAGAGGTCATTACTCCCATTCCTCAGGGATATCCACAAGCTAGCACTCTATCTGAGCCTACAGTAGGTGTTTCTAACAGTCCATCATCTATTCATAAATAAAAAGAGCCTCAAATGCTTACTCTAGTCCACACAACTAGAATGAATCTCAGAGTCAGGAGTCATTCCCCAGTCTTTCACCTCTAATTTAAGTAATTGCCTTTTTACAGAATATTTATTCTAATTGTTATTTTCTCAAGTCTTCTGTCCACTCAGAAGAATGTGTGTTATTATTTATAGTTTCCTGATCTGATTTAGAAAAGCCACTGAACATTTTTCCACACCATCTTTGGAGTCAGAGAAATCTGGTTTTGAGTCCTAATTCTGCCAATTCCTGCTTCTAGAACATGTAGCATTTCTAGTCTCAAATGACTAATGCATGAAATTGAGACAATAATAGCCATCTCGCATAGTGAGTGGGTAGAGTTTATAAGCTGATATTTGTAGTGTTGACTCCAATGCTTGGCACATAGTGTTTCCTGCCTCATGATTGTTGCTGTGCCAAGCGCTATGGAAGAAACACAGAGTCTGGTGGCAGCTTCTACAATAGCCATTTTGTCCATTTCCCTTCTTTTTTCCTCCTCCCAGGAATGCCAACTTTGATGACTGGAAATGTGATAGTCATCTGGGATAATAAAGCAACACTGAGGACAGAAGTTATACTAAAGATATACAGCAAAAAGAAACAAGGGGTCAGAGTTCTGAAGACAGTAGAACTGTCATACCATACAGAAACTACAAGCTCTGGATTCCTTTTACATTAGTAAGTAATAAACCACTATCCTGTCCTAATTCTAAATAAACTTAACAACTTATTTGGCTTTATTGTGTCACACAGCAAAACCCAATCCTAACTGATACAGCAAATAAAACTGAGATATCATTCTTTAAAATGTATAATTGTACTGAAAAAACAGCACAAATTTATATTTTCAAAGAGTGAAGAGAAGGAGAGCGAATGATTGCATTCTAAACTCTGTGGTTCTGCCTATAAGAGCAAGAGAACATCAGAAAAAGCAAAAATCTATGCAAGTTGGATCAGTCAAAGGTTTTCAGCAGAAAGTTAAACCTGAACAAGGACTTGAAGAAGCAGAAGGTCTGGAGAAGGAACAAGGAGAGATGGGAACCTCAGCCTGTCAGCCAAATAAAGGAAAAAGGAAAAACTCAGAAGGAAACAATTAGCAAAACAAATTTGGGAGTATATATGAAAGTTATCCCTGTAGGGAGAAAAAAAGTGTGGGTTTTCAAGTATGACAAAAGAACCAGCTCTCCAGTTAATGTGATGAAAGGAATAAAGAATGAAAGGAAATTTATGGTTCTTTTAAGAAATGTTTAGTCTGGTCGCAGCAGTAGAAATGGTTAATCTTTCATGTACTCAAATCCCTGATAATTATTAATAACTTGTCAAGATGGGAGAGGAATGCATGAAAAAATTGACAAAATCTCAAAAATATGGGAAAAATAAGCATAAGAGAATAGAATGTAAACAGAACAGTTCTTATGGATATATGAAAAACATATTTGTATGAAATGAATTAGTTATGGTCTGAAAGGGGTATTATTTCCCTTTTTTTTAACTCTTGTAGCATTTTAGTTCCTCCTCCAAAATAAAGAATCAAATCTGGAAAAGCAATTCTTAGCTGAGATTGACTCATAGATGACTTGATTTTAGTTAACTTGCTTCATAGAATGTCAAACTCAAAGAAATTATATGTGTATTGATTAACGGCTTTTTAGTTGCAAGTAATAAAATTCAATTCAAGTTAACTTAAGCAAGAAAGGTGAATTGACTAAATGAATCCAGCTCATTCACGCAATTTAAAGGAAAGATTAGAGCAGAGACTCATGGAAGGTAATGGAACAAAGAAGCAAAAAGCAATCAGAGTTTTCTCTCTCTGTCTGCCTGGTCTCAGCTTCTTTCTACCATCTGCTTCTTCTCTTATCTTTTTGCAGACAGTTTCCTGCTTCTCATTCCATAGATTTTACCATGCAGATTATTCCTCACCTTCTCACCACCACTCCAGCTCCTCAGTTAATGTCTCTCCCATTAAGGAGGACCATTTCAAACTAAAATATATTCTGCTCTTTCCTATCCCAAATTCCCAGAGGATTAAAATACAAGTGTTCAAATTGGTTCCAGGGCCAACAAGCCTACAAGTCCCCAGACAAATAATCCTTTCAACTTTGCATTGTGACACCTCTTCCCCCTCATTCACTGGACTCCTGACACAATGGTCTTTTGCAGTTCTTAGAAAATGGCAAGATTTCTCTCCTCGGGAAATCATCATGTCCTTTAACAACAACTGTCTTTCTTCAGGCACAATTGGCTCATCCTCCCAGTTGCACGGCTCCTTGGGTGCCATTGCCTCCAGAAGGCCTGCCTTAAACATTTTGCCTTAAGTGGGAATTTCTTGTTCATTTTCCCTATGTATTCTCTGTCACAAGACCTTGTTTAATTTCCTTTTTAATACTTATTGTAATTTAAATGTTTCCTTTCCTGTTTGTTTATTTACCTGGATTATATCTATCTTCTCTAAGTGATCATAAGTAACTTACCGTGACACTAGCGGTTGCCTACCCATCTATTTTCCCTGTCTAGCTTACTAATAACTTTCCATTTTTTTTCAGGTGTCTAGGCCTCCTCCAAATTGCATTGTGCCTCAGCAGAAGCAGCCTTATCCCAGGTCCAGAAATGGGTCCAACTGGACTAGAAGCAATCTCATTCCCCTTGTCAATGTTTGACTCTAGAATGGGATTTGACTCTGTTCTTTTCAATGACACAAGAGTGAGAGACCCACTCTTAGGGGATTCTAGGAAAAGAGTACTCATCTCAAAAGCAGAGTTAAAAGTAAGCAAGCTATCTTACTACCTCTGGGTATAATTCTGTCTTATAATGCTTATAACTGCAGCAGCCATCTTGCTTACAGTCTAAAGATGCAGCTGATCCAAGTGAGGATAGCAGAGCAGAGAGATGAAAAAAAAAACTCTAGACTTTGATAACACCATCAAGCCATAGCATAGAATTAATAAACATTGAAGTCTACTTGCCACAGCATCCCCGCTATGTAGATTATGTATATCCTTAAGTCAGAACTACTTTGAGACAAAATTTCAGTTACTTAGAGTTACCTAACTAACCCACTCTGGAGGTAGGAGCCATGACTCTGTTGCTTTCCATTGTGTTGTTAGGACTAGCACAGTACCTGGTTCGGAACTGATCTCTAGGTATCATTAGCAAAAGGAATGAATTTGGTCTATTGTCTGAAGCCACAAAGATAAAATTATGTAAAACAAACATAACTGCCACCGGCACCAAATAAATTCAATGGAGGAAAGAAAGTCTTTCTAATAAATCGTGCTGAACCACTGGATATCCATTAGGGAGAAAAATAAATCTCAATTCCTATCTCACTGCATAAACAAAAATTGATTTGAGATGGAAAACAAATATAAATGTAAAAGATAAAACAATAAAGTTTTTAAATGAAAAATGTATAAGAATATTTTCATGACCCTTGGCGAAAAAGATTTCTTAGATAGAACACAAAAACAATACAGGTTGGGCATCTCTAATTCCAAAATCCAAAACATGAAATGCTCGAAAACCCAAAGCTCTTTGAGTGTCAACACGATGCCACAAGTGGAAAATTCCATATATGACATCATGTGAAGGGTTACAGTCAAAATGCGGGTGCATAACACATAGTTTATTCAGCATCTCCAAAGGAATAAAGATTTTTCTCAGGAAAACACAAACAGAATTTTTTGCCAATATACCTACATTAAAAACTACATGAGTGACTGAGACAGTGACAGTTTTCTGAAGCTTTCTGATGATTCCATGTACACAAACTTTGTTTCATACACAAAATTTTAAAATAGATTGCATAAAGTTACCCTCAGGCTATGTATATAAGGTGTATGTGAAACATAAATAAATTCTCTGTTTAGACTGGGTCCTAGCCTCAAGATATCTTATTATTTATAAGTAAATATTTCAAAACTCCCCCGTAAGATCTAAAAGCTGACACAATTCTGGTCTCAAACATTTCAGACAAGGAATATTTAGCCTGTGCTATAAGAGGAAACAATTATAAACTAGACTTCATTGAACTTAAAATTTCTGTTCATCAAAATATGCCATTAAGAAAATAAATAATCAAGTCTCAGCCAGGAAGGAAATATTTACAGTACATACTCTATCAAAGGATTTTTTCCAGAATACAGAAGGAACACCTATATATCAATAGGCAAAAGACAAACAACCCTATAAAACTGAGAAAGATATAAATAGACACAAAAGAAAATACAGGAATAATCAATAAGCACATGAGACGATGCTAAATGTCAATCATATGGGAAATGCAAACAAAATTAACAGGGTGATACTACCTCACATTTACAAAATGGTCAAAATTGAAAAGAATGACAACAAAAATGTTATTTTCCAACATGTGGAAAATTAGAACACATTACATAAAATTGGGATAGTGCATTTTATCATTGGTGCACTATAAAATGATAAAACTACTCTGAAAAATTACTTGGCAACATTGTATGAACTCAAATGTACTGCTACCCTATAAACCAGTAATTCCATGTAATTATTTAGCCATGAGAAATGACTTTTTTAAAAGTCTTTTTCAAGAATGTTTATAGGACTCTTAGCCATAAAAACTGAACAAGCAACTAAACAACCCAAATGCTCTTCAACAGGACAATAATTAAATAAAATGTGATATATTCCTAAAATGGAAGACTACGTAGCAATACAAAAAAAACAAACAAACAGTGAATATATGTAATAATGTAGCTTACTCCCCACAAGTTGCACAAAGCACAAAAGTAGATGTAAACAAAAGAATATATTCTGAATTGTTCCAATTGTAGGAAGGACAAGAACAGGTAAAACAATCTATGGTAATAGAAACCAGAAAGTTGTTGCCTCATTGGGAGTGTGGGACAGATTGATTGGGTAAGAGCATGTGGAAACTTTCTGAGGGAATGAAAATATTTGAACCCTTCTTGGAGTCTATGTAATTATCAAACCTCATTGAATGTTACAATTAACGTCTATACATTGTATGTATATTATTGTTGAATCAAAATAAGTGTATGTAGAAAATTACTACAGCCAAGAGTTAACTCTTGTGGTTGGGAGAGGCCCATAAAAATTCAATTCTTGTGAAAAGTTACATCAAAGAGTACTTACAGCAATAGATCATACATTCATATTGCATTCTTCAAACCTAGAATTAAGAGTATCCTCAAGTTAAATTGCCCATCTCACGGATTGGAGAGCTCTTCCTAATGACATAGGATGTCATTGATTTGAAATACAGACAACTGCGTTAAAGAAGGAGGAAAGCAGCATGTTGAGGATTAAGAGTAAACAGTTGGAAAATTGCTAATTATGAGCAGTTTCCCAAATTATGTTCCACAAAAAATTAATGTGCCTCAAGAAATGAATCTGTGTTAAATGAAAAAAGATTTACCTGATCAAATTAATACGGGAAATGCTGCATATTATATTCCTTTCTTCAATAGTCACATTATATATTACCATGATAAAACTCCAAAAATAGTAACATAAGAAACTACTGATTTTATTTAACTCAGATTTTCCCAAAAGCATAGTAATACAATTTTCGACAAGCTGTAGACTTAACTGTTATTCAAATCCTTTCTCTCTGTTTTACATTTCTCCAATAATTTGTCATGATAGAAGAGGAATGTATCCAAGAGTGACTCTGTTACATAATTAATCTGGGATAATATATTTCTCATTGAATAATAGAACTCAAAGGTGTAATGCAATATTCTTAACAGAAATCTGCTTTCTAGACATCTTTACCCCAAACATACCTATGCTATAAGTGGAAAATTCTGTTCTGCTGAGATTGTTGAATTGCCTTCTAGCTGGACAACTTATTTCTACTCTTCTTCTCTATAATAATGAGACTCACTACCATACTTTCCACAAATTACTTTACTTTTCCATGTTTCATTTCCCTGTATATAAAATGGGCATAGTTGAATATTTCTTTAAATTGATTAGATTTTAAATATTTTAGCACTTTGTGAAGCACTTGAGCCATTTAGGGAAAATTATATTATATTGTCCATTCACCATGTTTAGCTTGAAATATAATTCTTTTCTGAATTTATGAATATTAGTCAGGCATCTACAACATATGCAGTAGACCCTACTAATGTAGGACATTTATGAATGCAGTCCTTTCCGTTTACATTCTAAAGAGTTTCTTTAGAGCAATTTCCAGAAGAATAGAAAGAGATAACATTTATTTATCCATCCATTCATTATTTCTTTCATTTAGATATGTCATATTCAAGATCTATTTCACATATTGACTCAACAGTGTTTGCTGATGGAATGAATCTGTGATGAAAAAAAAAATATGAAAGAGGAACCTCTTCTGGTCTTTAGAACAAGCAACTGCAAGAAAATGGTATCATTTACCAAAATGAGAAAAAAACTGAGTAGGGGACACAGGTTATAGATAAAAATCAAAAGCTATCTTTTGTGTATATTACATTTGATACATTTTAGACACCAGTGGCAAAGTAGGATAAAGGCAGATAAGACAAATTTGGAGCCCAGAGCTGATGTCATAAAGTTGAGAGGCATCAGCATATAGAAGATATTTAAAGCCATGGAAATAGAAAATAAGAGAAAGGACAGAAAATATCCCAATAAGCCCTGAGATATCACACCATTTAGAACATTGGAAAAGGAAAAGAATGCAGCAATGAAGACTGATTTGAATTAGCCAGTGATGTAGACAGTGAACCTAGAAAATATATACTTCAAAAGGCAAGTAAGGAAAACATTTTTTTTTTAAAAAGAGAGTTGGGGGATGGCCAATTGAGACAAATGCTTCTGACACGTAAGGTAAAATGAGAACCAAGGACAAACCATTGGATACAACAATATAGAAGAGGTCAGTAACTCCAACCAGTTGACATTCAGATCAAGTAGTGCCCTGTAGAGCCTTGTAAGGACTTCAGACGTAACTCTGAGCAAAGTGGCAGTCACTGGATGGTATGAAGAAAAGGGCTAGATGATCTGATATCCACTTAACGAGACTATTCTGCCTGATAAAACTATGGTGGGTAGACGAAGAAAGAAACAAGAAAGTCAGTTAGGACTGCAGTAATTCAGAAAAAAAAAAGAAAAAGAATATGATGACTTGGATGGACCAGGGAGATCGCAGTAAAGGGGATGAAAAGCCAGATTTAAGATATATTATGGGGCTAGGCCAACAAGGATTCACAAGTGTATTAGACATAGAAAATGAAAGAAAGAATCCCATGTGACTCCAAAATATTTGGCCCCCAAAACTGGAAAGAAGAAGCTGCTGTATTAGTTAATGGCACTCCTGAGTGTTTGAGGCAAGGAGAAGGTACAAGTTAAGAAACTGAACAGTGACCAATGAGTGTGGAGAAGATCCAAGAGCACCAGAATTGAATGAAGAAGAGAGTATTTCTAGGAAGAGGAATGATCAAATGTACCAAATACTGCTGATAGGTCAGTTAAGATGAGACTAAATAATAACTACTAGATTTAGTAGCACAGAGATCATTGGTGACCATGACAAGAGTTACATTTGGGCCATAGTGGAGTCCAAAACTTGACCACAGTGAGTTAAAAATAAATAGAAGAAGAAGAAAGAAAGAAAAAAGTGTCACAGCAAGGACAAGACAGATATTTAAATGAATTTTTCAGGCAAAAAGTGGGGCCCTGTCTAAGGCATGAGTAAAATGGTAGACAGTTTTTGTCATTAGATAAAACAAACAAAAGCAGATTTATGTTGAGAAAGGTTCAAAAGAGAAAGAACAGTTATTATTATAAAAGAAAGAAGGAGCCGGGCTTGGTGGCTCAGCCTGTAATCCCGCGCTTTGAGAGGCCGAAATTAGTGGATTGCCTGAGCCCACGGGTTCAAGACCCGCCTGGGCAACTTGGCAAGACCTCATCTCTACAATAAATAAAAAAATTAGCCGGGTGTAGTAGCGCGCTCCTGTAGTTCCAGCTACTTAGAAGGCTGAGGTGGAAGGATCGCCAGAACCCAGCAGGTCGAGGTTGCAGTGGCCGGGAGCGGTCACTGCACTCCAGTCTGGATGACAGAGTGAGACTCCAACTCAAAAAGAAAAAGAAAGAAAAAGAAAGAAGGAAAGTTTACCAGGAATCAGTGAGCAAAGAGGGACGTTTAAGCTCAAGTGGGAAGGATAGCCATTGATGCAGTGCAGAGTTCATCTACGAAACAAAAAAGAGGGTAGATTCTGAGCACAGGAGCAGGTAGAAGCCCAGATGCAGTGGTGGGAACTTGTGGAGGTTGTCTTCTGCATGCTACAATTTTCCCAGTGGAATAGGAAGACAGTCATTAGCTGAGCGTACAAGTCAAGAGGAGATGTTGATACTTTGAGAAGAGAAGGAAAGTATGCAATGGTCATGGAGAAAAGTAGAAAAGTGAATGTGCTCTGGTTGCTGGGCCCCCAGAGCCCACTTGCACTAAAGTCAAGCAACATGGTTATGTGCTTCTTTCCAGAGTTTCTGCTGTGTGGGTTCAAAAGAGTGGGTGAAGGAATAGATTTAACCAGGGATATGCTTTTGCCTCAACAAATAATTGTTGCAATTAAAGTTTCAGATCTCAGCTGTGCCAAGGGTTATAACAGTTATGCATTAAAAGAGAATGATATGGCAAAAGGAAAATACTATTTACTGTATGGAGCCCTACTCTGTGTTTTAGGAGCTTTAAATTTCTAAGAGACTTCCACAGCAACATTGTGAAGTAGATATTTTCTACATATTACATATGAAGAAATTGAAGCTAAGATTAAGTATTTTTCCTAAGTTAATACAGCTACAGCCAGAAAGTTGAGGAATGCGGAAAAAATAGATTTTTCTGAGATTCTCATAGGTTGGACTGGAGAGGAGAGTTGATGCAGTCTTCTGAGGAATATCATTGGCTCAGGGTCCAGGTTGTGACTGAGTCAGCTGGCCAAACACCAGAACACATCTTCCTGCCATCAAAACCCCAGGTGGCAGACATAGTCACCAGTTTAGCCAGAAATACATGGCGCCACCACTCACAAAACCACTCATTTGCTCCTATAAAACAATCATCACCTAGCAGCATGCCAAGAAAATCAATCATGACTAAACTCTCAATTTGATTTGATTCACTGACCACATGTAGACATGATCATAACGTTTGGTTATCATTCTTCATAATAATCATCTGCAGGTCCATAGCAACTATGGGCCTGTACAAACTAGTGATTTACAGGTGAATCTTTCAAGAAACAAATTTCAGTCTTGGGAATCAGTTGTTTAGTTCATGGGTGACCCTGAATAGAAGGTCTGCTAGTGTCTTAACTCCGGAAGACGTTTCAGAGATAAGTGTTTTCATCCTCTTCATTTTAGAGTCTTAAGAATCCCAATATTATATTGAAATGCAGCCATGTTATTCTATCTTGAATACTAACTTCTTAATGCAGACTGGGAGAATTCCTCTAAAGTCTATTAAGAACACAGAAAAGTGCATTTTATTCATTTAAAAACTTGATGGGCCAGGCATGGTAGCTCATGCCTGTAATCCCAGCACTTTGGGAAGCAAATGTGAGAGGCCTGTCTGAGCCCAGGGGCTCGAGACCAGCCTGGGCAACTTGGTGAGACCTCGACTCTATAATAAATCAAAAAATTAGCTGGGCATGGTGTCACACACCTGTAGTTCCAGTTACTTGGAAGGCTGAGGAGAAAGAATCGCCTGAGCCCAGTAGGTCAAAGCTGTAGTGACCGTGAGCATGCCAAGCATGCCACTGCACTCCAGCCTGGGTGACAAAGTAAGACTGACTCAAAAAAAAAAAAAGTAACTTTACGCTGGCCACTGTGGCTCATTCCTATAACTCCAGCACTTTGAGAGGCCAAGGCGAGAGGACTGCTTGAGCCCGGAAGTTCAAGACCAGCCTAGGCAACATAGTGAGACCTTATCTCTACAAAAAAAACCAAAAAAATTAGCCAAGTGTGGTGGCACGTGCCTGTAGATTCAGCTACTTGGGAGGCTGAGGTAGGCAGATCCCCTGAACCCAGGAGGTCAAGGCTGCAGTGAGCTGTGACCGTGCCACTGCACTCCAGCCTGGGCAGCAGAGTGAGAACCTGACTCAAAAAATTAAATGAATAAATAGTAAAAACTTTGCAATCTTTCTTTTTTGTCATCTATTATTATCAAGGTTCATAAGAAATATTAAATAGATGTACTAATTCTTAGGTTAGAATCCAACAGAAGACAGAAAAGACACATTATCCTGCCATAGAAAGAGTACAAACTAAATGGTGAAAGAATGTGAAAGCACTTTCACAGTTTAAGTAAGCTAACATTTACAATGGCTGCTCAAGACAATATTATGATCCCTGTTACACAGATAAGGACACTGCGGGAGTCAAGATTTTCAGTGACTTGCTTTATATCCTATGACTAGAATAGTGTTGAATCTGACAGAGTGAAGGACAGCCTCTTCAGGGCAGTCTGTGACAGAAAAGAAAAAAAGATGCAAAGCAAAAGAAAGTTCAGTTGCAAAGACTCCGGTAAGGAGAGAATTCTCAACGATAACGTGGCAGGCCTGCAAGGAGACTTGCTGGTGGATGTTTCAAATGGAGTGGTGATGCTATTTTTGATGATAAGAGGTTTAGAGACTGTGAGGTGAGGCAGTCAAGTGGGTCTTCAACATGGAGAGTGAGGCTGACCAGGCAAGAGGTGAACCCTACTGTCATGATGCAAAGTAGTAATGCACTGTGGAGATCAGCAGACAATGAACAGGATGTCGAGAAACCTAACTAAGGAGGATTATAATCTGCATCGTAAAATCTGATTACCCTAGAAGCACAGTCAACTTTAGCTGGTGTGAATATGTATGGTTCATTAAAATCATCCCATCAGACTCCCTTGCTGGGTTGCCAACACTCTAGGAATCAGGAAACTGTTTTGGAGGATCAGATTTGGTGTGCTGTCCTGGTTTGAGCTCTTTCTCGCTGATAGCACAGAACTCCATGATGGTGGAGACTCATCAGACAATGGTGCTGGCACTCTTCAGGCTCTCGATTTCTTTTCTTGTGCCGTTCATCACATTGTTTTTAGTTCAATTGTCTGCCTTCTCTCCTAGACTGTTGCTTTTTTTAAATTGGAAGCTATGTCTTTCTAATTAATTTTTCCTTCCATATTAGCAAAGCCTCTAACATAGAATGAGTGACCAATAAGTGATGTTTAATAAATGAAGCAATATTTGAGCTGAGTCATTGAACATAAATAAATATTTACCAAGTGACCTGAGAGAGGAGTACAAGGAGATGGGAACCACGTCACTCAGAGAGAGTGTTGGGGACAAAAGCTTGAAGGCCTAACATGGCAGAATGTAAGGGGACTGGACTGCATGACATACTGGGTAGAAGCATTGGCTTTGGAGTGAGAGGCCTGGGTTCAAATAATAGCTCTATTTCTTAAATAAATGATCTTGGGCTAAAATTTAGAAGAAAGAGGAGATAAACTACTGGAGTATTACCCCTGTTCTAGAGCAGGAGGCAGCGCAAAGGAACCAAGAGTGTTGGCATTATCTAACCAGTATTCTCAATGCCTCATGAGAAAAGTAAGACTGATATTTTTGCTTATTGATAGGTATTTTATTTTCTAAAGCATATTTGTTGTCACTCATTTTGGAGCTACATTTGTCTGGTATTGGACAGAGATAGAGAGACTTCTGAAATGATCTAACATTATACCACAACAATCAGCAATCAGTTTCTGAATTAATCCTAACACAATTTTATAAAAATTCTAATGGAGAACAACAGTTAATTATATGGCACCAGGAGACTCTAAATAATATGCGTGAAAGTCGTTTGTAAATTGTTATCTGCTATATGAAAACCATCTGAGACCCAATGGCATGGTGGGTAGAAAACATATGTGAAATTAGAAAAGTTGGGCAAAATTACCAGTTCTTTCACTTACTAGTTATGTGGTCTTCCACAAGTTACTCAAACTCTGTGAGCTTCACTTTTAGCATTGACAATAATACCAATACCATGGGCTTGTGGTGGTAGTTAATATAATGGCCATGAAAATGCTTTTTTTTATTACGATTATATAAATATTTGGTCAAAGAGAGAGTTTTTACATTTTTCCTCACAAAAAAGGAATGAGAAAATAATAGTGCTCAGAAAGTACTGGAACGGTTGCATAAAATTGTATGACTGAGAGTCAGCATGATATTGACGTAATCCTATACCTGCATCCTGATTCAACCAGTTACAAGTTGTGTGATTTGGAGATAGGTAATATCACCTCATTGAGCCTCACATCTGCCATCTATAAAACAGAAATAATGGAGTACACTTTGCAGAGTTTTTGTGAAAAGACAGAAAATTAGTGTAAAGTATCTGGCACAAAAGAAACATTCAGGAAGATGGCTGCTGTGTTCATTACTATTTTCTTCAGCACCATCATTATCACCATCAGTTTGCACTTTTCCCTTCTGAAAATTTCAGTCATGTTAGTGGTAGAGAAAGAGACCTGCTCCCAACTGGCACCATAGGTGGAGACTTTGAGCTTCTTACAAAGTTCCTTATCTACTGAGAGGAAGGCCCATGTTAGAATACAAAAGATTTGTCCATTTCTTTGCTCTGCTATTGAAATTCTCCTAATATCAGTAGATTCAATGTCTTTGTCTTAGATATAGAAGCCAACAAAAACCAAAATTTTGTCAATGCAAAGGTGACCTCACTCAATAAGATAAGCAGAGTGTAATAATCAATGCAGAAATTCATTCAGAGATCTCAAGGCCAATGTTTATTTCTATAAAGTACTCAACATTTGATTTACTTATTTCAGGTCACTGCATGGAAGGTGCTAAATAAATAGGAACTATCATTCTGGCCTCCTTAATGACTGCTACTTAAGTGTTTGAACACAGCGATATTCAGGGAATAAGCGGTTGAATAAACTAGCAATTGCTCACGCAAGGGCAATCACCCCCATTTGGGTTTAATTATTAATGTGTGTGTTTTTTTTATATTCCCAACGTTAGCAAGCTATCTTGTAATGAAAAGAAATTGCAAAATGTAACATGATATTATGATATAAAATGATCATTTATTGCTATTATGAGCTAGGAATAATCAGCTGATAGCATTTTTGAGGTCCTAAAATTCTGTATTTATCCATAAAGAAGACCAGAGTTGGAAAAGTCAAATTGATATGGGCAGAGTTAAGATAATTTAAGGAGTACCAGAGGCTCTCTGACCACGCTTACTTCTTTCACAGATTCTGTATTTTTTTTAAGTTCCATTGTTAAAGGAAATTTGTACAAGAAAGAAAGCATTCCTAAAGCACTTAATGTCATTTGAGAGGCTAATTCTTGAAGAACTACAGTTGTGGGAAACTAGAGACACTAATACTTGTAGGTTGTAATGGAAAGTGGGAGAGAGACCAAAAAACAAAAGGAATAACCTAAAAACTCTCTGAATAAAATTGTATGCTATGGTGTGAAAGTGTGTCTACCCTGGATACCACTATACCATCAGGGAAAGCATTCAGGACCACCGTACTAGAACTAATCTCCCACCAAGACTGCCTCAGAAAGTCTCCCATTTTTGGTGACTTCAATCATAACCAAAAGTCCAAACCCCCTAGGCTATTTATCACTCTAATTGAAAATCAAATATTCTCTACATATCTACTAATCTGATCCAATTTTTTGTTCTTCTCTCCTGAATTTTTTTTCACTGCCTTCTGAAATCTTCAGTCTGTAACTAACCTGCTATTTCACATGATGCAATATTATTTCATATTCTTTTTTTTAAAAGATTTATTGCATTTGTGGTTTATTTAAGGAATCAAGCAGTTGAACATATAAATATGAAGTTCAGAAAAGATGATTAAGCTGAATATATTAGTTTAGAAGTCACATTGAACATTGAAGGGGACATATAATAATAATTTCCTCAAGGAATTAACAAATGAACAATCTCTTTGGAGAGATCATAACAACCTATGAAAAGTGAACAGTTAAATGATTTTTTTAAATTTTAGAATCATTGGATACATGTGAGGATATAAGTACAAGAGGGGACCCAAAAGACCCAGAATTTATTTATAAAAATTGTATATTTATTCTTACATGTTTAAATATCAGTTACCTTCAAAGTACTCTCCATTTAATGCAATACACCTATCAAGATACTTTTTCCCCTGCTCAAAATAGTTTTTGAACTCATCAATTTTGATGTCTTTTAAGTTCTTCTGCTGTTTTTTGTTTCACCTCTTCCACATCTGCAAAACATTTCCCTTTGAGGACTTTTTTCAACCAGTGAAACAAACAGCAAAAAAAGTAACTTGGGGCAAGAGTGGAAGAATAGAAAGGGTGGGGCACAGGGATCATGCTATTTTTTTGTCGAAAACTATAGAACACTCAGCACAGTGTGATCAGATGTGCTTGTAAATCACCCATCTTTAACTGGGAAAATGTGCTGAAATAATCTTTTTTAAAAAAATTCACTGAATTCAGCTTCTCACAGCAATGTTAGCTGGTACACTGATGCCAATGGGTTCCTAGAACATTTACCTAGCAGGCAAGCCTGTACTAAAAGGGGCCCACCCTCCAAAAAATACTTCCAGGGTTTTGGGGTCCCCCTTATATATTGCATAAAGGCAAGGTTTGGACTTCGGATGAGCTCCCCCTTCTCCAGTTGTGTGCATGCTGTCCAAGGGGTGGTTTTATATCCCTTATCTCCCCTCCTGCTTTCCCTTCTTTAGCAGAGCCCAGCATCTGTTGTTCCTATTCTTGTGGCCATGTATTCAATGTTTAGTGCTTACTTATGAGTGGGAACACATGGTATTCAGTATTTTGTTTCCATAATAATTCACTTAGAATGATGGTCTCCAGTTCCACCCATGTTGCTATGAAGGACATGATTCTGTTCTTCCTTATGACTGCATAGTACTCCATAGTGTATTTATACTACATTTTCTTTATCCAACCCACCTTCAATGGACATCTTGATCTGTTCCATATTTTTGCTATTGTGAATAGTATTGCAATAAACATATGTGTGCAGGTGTCTTTTTGGTAATTTGTATTCCTTTAGGTATATTTCAGAAGTGGGATTGCTAGTTCAAATGGCAGCTCTATTTTTAGTTCTTTGAGAAATCTCCAAACTGCTTTCCACAAAAGTTGAACTAGCTTGCATTCCCACCATTAGCATATGAGCATTCACTTTTCTCCATACCCTGGTCAACACCTGTTGTTTTTTAACTTTTTAATGATAGTCATCCTGATAGGTAGTATGAGATAATACCTCGTTGTAGTTTTTATTTGCATTAATTGGTGATTAGTGATGCTAAGCATTTTCTCAATGTCTGTTAGCTGCTTATATGTCTTACTTCGAGAAGTGTCTGTTCATGTCCTTCACCTACTTAATAATAGGGTTATTAGGGTTTTTTTTTTCCTGTCAACTTGTTTGAGTTCCTTATAGATCCTAGCTATTAGGTTTTTGTGGGATACATAGCTTGAAAATAACTTTTTCACATTCTGTGAGTTATTGCTTTGCTGTTTTGATTGCTTCTTTTGCTGTGTAAAAGCTTTTGAACTTTCTCACCTGTCAATTTTAGTTTTTGCTGCATTTGATTTTGTAGATTTGGCCATGAATTCATTGTCGAGGCTAATGTTCAGGATAGTGTTCCCTACATTTTCTTCTAAAATTCTTATAGTATAAGGTTTCACATTTAAGTCCTTGATTTATCTTGAGTTACTTTTTGCATATGGTGATAGGTAGGGATACAGTTTAATCTTCTGCAAGTGGTTAGCCACTTTTTCCAGCACATTTGCTAACTATGATTTCCTTTTTCCAATGTTTATTTTTATTGGCTTTGTCAAAGATGAGTTGGTTGAAGATCTTTGGTTTTATTTACAGATTTTCTATCCCACTCCATTGGCCTATGTGTTTTTGTACCAGTACCATACTGTTTCAGTTACAGTACAGTACAATACAATGGTCACTTCCTAACCAGAGAAGTGAAGCCATGTAGTAAAGTTTGAAGTCTGGGAGTATGACGCCACCAGTTTTTTTCTTTTTGCTGAGGATTGCTTTAACTAATCGGGATCTTTTTTGTTTCCATGTGAATTTAAGTATTGTCTTTTCTAGGTCTGTGAAAAATGTTACCGATAATTTGATAGCATTTGTGTTGAATCTGTAGATTGCTTTGGGTAGAATGGACATCTTGACTATATTGATTCTTCCAGCCCAAGAGCATGGAATGTTTTTTTATTTGTTTGGGTTGTCTTTGATTTTTTTATTTTTATTTTTTTTGAGCAATGTTTTGTAGTTCTCATTGTAGCAATGTTTCATGTCTTTGGGTAGATGAATACTAAGGTATTTGTGTGTATGTGTGTGGCTACTGTGAATAAAATTGTGGTTTCTTTTCTTTTGTTTTTTATATTTTATTTTAAAGATGTGGGGTACAATTCAGGATTAGGTATACAAGTGGTCATCATACAGATGAAGTTTGGGTCTCCCTTTGGTTCTCACTTTGCCTGGTTTGAGATCAGGTACCCTTATTGATGTTGTGTATCTCCCACCCCTACCCCCCCCCCCAACCTCCTGGGAGTATCCTACTACTGTCAATCCTTTCCTTATGGTATTATGGTAAATGTTCAGGGGCTGCTTATGATTGAGAACATGTGGTACTCAGTTCTTGGTTCCTATGATAAATCACCGAGTATTATGGATTCTAAATCCATCCAAGTTGTTGCGAAGTTCATATGTTTGTCCTTCTTTGTGGCTGTGTAATATTCTATCATGCATATGTATCACATTTTTTTAATCCAGTCCAGTATCGATGGGCAGTATGGTTGGTTCCATGTTTTTGCTATTGTGAATAAGCTGCAACAAAAATGCATATGCAGGTAACTTTTTTGTAGAATGATTTGAGTTCCTCTGGGCATATTCCCAGTAAGGTGATTTTTGGATCATATGGAAGGTCAATTTCTAGTTCTTTTAGAAATCATCACGCTGTTTTCCATAGAGTTTGAATGGGTTTGCATTACCACCAACAGTATAGAAGTGGTGCCTTTTCTCTACAACTTCACCAGGATCTGTTGTTGTTTGTTTTATTAATGATGACCATTTTTACTGGGGTTAGGCATAATCTCAGTATGGTTCTGATTTGCATTTCTCTGATAACTAGTGAGGTTGAGCACTTTTGCATGTGTCTGCTGGCTGCCTGTTTAGCTTTCTTTTGAAAAGTGCCTGTTCATGTCTTTTGCCCACTTTTTAATGGGGCTGTTTGTCTTTTTCCTTTAAGCATATTTGAGTTCCCTGTAGACTATGGGTGTTAAGCCTTTGTCAAATATATAACTGGCAAATATTTGCTCCCATTCTGTGTACCAACATCAAACAGGCAGAGAACCAAATAAAAAGCACAATCCTATTCACAATAGCCATACACACACACACACAAAATGAAATACCTCAGCATCTTCCTAACCAGAGAAGTGAAAGACTTTTACAATGAAAACTACAAAACACTGCTCAAAAAAATCCAAGAAGACACAGGCAAAAAATGTTCCATGCTCATGGATAGGAAGAATCAACATTGTTAAAATGTCCATCCTACCAAAGGCAATCTACAAATTCAATGCAATACTCATTAAATTACCAACATCATTCTTCTCAGACCAGGAAATGACAATACAGAAATTCGTATGGAAACATAAATGACCATGAATAGCCAAAACAATCCTTAGCAAAAGAAATAAAGCAGGAGGTATCACACTTCCACATTTTAAACTTTACTATAAGGCTACAATAATCAAAACAGCCTGGTATTGGTACAATAACAGGCATGTAGACCAAAGGAACAGGATACAGATTCTGGAAGCAAAACCTCAATTTCTCAAGCACTCTTCAGCAAAGCTTCCACCAACAACTACTGGGGAGAGGAGAACCTATTCAGTAAACGGTGCTGGGAAAACTGGCTGACCACACACAGAAGAACAGGACCCCTACTTATCACCATACACAAAAATCAACTCTAAATGAATCAACGACCTATATGTAAAACCTCAAACTATAAGAATCTTAGAAAACATAGGAGACCCCTTACAGAAATCAGGGTAGGCAATCAATTCCTGATCAAAACCCCAGATGTCCATGACATAAGAGGTATGATAGACAAGTAGAACCTCATTAAACTAGAAAGCCTCTGCAATGCAAAGGAAACCATCAAGAGAGTGAGGAAATTGTGTTTTTGATTTGGTTCTCAGTCTGCTTGTTGTTGGTGTGTATAAATGCAACTGATTTTTGTGACTTGCTCCCAAGACTTGCTCCCAAGACTTAGCCAAAGTTGTTTGTGAATGTTGGGAGGATTTTAGCTGACTCTCTGGGGATTTCTAGGTAGAGAATCATATATCATAGGGATAATTTAGCTTCTTCTTTTCCTATTTGAATGCCTCTAATTTATTTCTCTTGCCTGATTGCTCTGGCTAGAACTTCCAGCACTATGGTAAATAGAAGTGGTGAGAATTCTTTTCTTATTCCAGTTCTTAGGGGAAATTCTTCCAGCTTCTGCCTGTTAAATATGATGTCAGCTGCAGGTATGTTATAGATAGCTATTATTTTGAGAAATGTTTCCTACAATGCCTAGGTGTTTGAGGGTTTTTATAAAGAAAGGATGTTGAATTTTATCAAATTCTTTTTCTAAATCTGTTGAAATATTCATGTGGTTCTTGTGAATTACATTTATTGGTTTGCATATGTTGAACCAGTCTTGCATCCTAGGAATAAAGTCCACCTGTTCATGATGAGTAATACTTGTAATGTGCTGCTTGATGTGATTTTTAATATCTTGTTGAGATTTTTGCATCTATATTCATCAGAGAAATTGACCTGGAGTTTTCTTTTCTTGTTGGAGCTTTGTCACTTGAGGATATCAGGATAATACTGGCTTCATAGAATAAACTAGGGAGAACTTTTCTCCTTCTCAGTTGCTTGGAATACTTTCAGGAGAACTGGAATCAACTTTTCCTCATAAACCTGGTAGAATTCAGCTAGGGAAGCATCTGACCTAGGACTTTTTGTGGCAGGGAGTTTTTTTATTACTGAATCAATTTCTTGGATTGTTATTGGTGTTTTTAAACTTTCAATTTCTTCCTGTTTCAATCTTGGAAGGTTGTGTGTTGCTAGGAATTCCTGTGTTTTCTTTAGATTTTCTAGCTTTACTCACATAAACATCTTCATAGTAATCTCTAATAATCTTTTGTATTTTCTCAGGGTTGGTTGTATCCGTGTGTGTGTGTGTATGTGTGTGTGTGTGTGTGTTCTGTTGTTGTTGTTTTAGCTCTTTAACTCATTGATCCTTTGTATGATTCCTTTTCTCTATGTCACTTAGATCTACTTTTATTTTGAAATTTCCATTCTTCTACTGGTTTGTGGGTTGCATTGTTCTTGTTTTTCTAACTCCCTTAGGTGCAACATCAAACTGTTTACTTGAGATTTCTCCCTGTTCTTGATGTGTGTGTGCAATACTTACCTCTTAGACTGTTTTTAGGATATCCTAGAGGTTTTGGTATGTTGTGTCTTTATTTTTGTTTGTTTCTAGGAATCTTTTCATTACTGTCTTGATTTCTGTGTTAATCCAAAAGATCTCTGGAAACATATTGTTTAATTAACATATATTTCTGTGTTTGGGGGTTTTCTGTTAGTGATTACATTTATTTGTATTATGCTGTGGTCTAATAAGATGTTTGGTATGATTTCAACTTTGAAATTTTTTCACACTTGATTTGTAGTGAAGTATGTGGTTGATCTTAGAGTATGTTCTGTGTGATGATGAGAAAAATGTATATTCTCTGGTTATTGGATGAAATGTTCTGTAGATATCTATTAGAGCTAATTGTTCCAGTGTTATGTTAAGGTTCTGGATTTCCTATTAGTTCTGCCTCATTGATCTGTCTAAAACTGCTAATAGGGTATTGAAGTCTCCAACTATTATTGCATGGCTGTCTCCAACTACTATTGCATGTTCCTGGTTTATTTTATGTAGGGTGTGTATATACACTGATGATGAATATTTCTTCTTGCTAAATTGAGTTCTTTATCATTATGCTGTGCTCTTCACTGTATTTTTTTTTAACTTTTATTGATTTAAAGTCTGTTTTATCTGATATAAGAATAGCTACTCCTACTCTCTTTTGTTTTGTATTTGCCTGGAAGATCTCTCTCCAACCTTTTACACTGAGCCTGTGGGTGTCATTTGCAGTGAGATAGGTTTCCTGAAGGCAGTAGAAGGATGGACTGTGCATCTTTATCTATTTTGTCATTCTTTGACTTTTGAGTGGCACAATTTGTTCACATTTAATTTAATTATTGATCTGTGGAGGTTTGTTCCTGTCGTATTGTTATTAAGAAGCTACTTGGCATTGTAGATTTTGTAATTGACTTGTATGTTCTGTGAATCTTGTGCTTACCTATGTTTTTACAACGGATTCTGTCATTTTTGTGTGTAGAACTTCCTTAAGTATCGCCTGAAGTGCTGGTCTGGAGGTGGCATATTCTCTTAGGAATTACATGCCTGGGCAGAATTTTAATTCTCCTTCATTAGTGAAGCTTCACTTGATGGAGCAGAAAATTATTGGTTGGAACTGATTTTCTCTGAGACTGATAAAGATGAGTTCCCAGACCTTTCTGGTTTATAAGATTTCTGCTGCAATTCTAATGGATCTTCCCCGGTAAGTGGTCTGTTTCTTCTCTCTAGCTACCTGTAGGATTTTTTCTTTCATGTTCACCTTGGTAAATCTGATTATTATGTGCCTAGGGGATGGTCTTTCTGTGTAATACCTTACAGGAGTTCTCTAAATTTTTTGTGTCTGCACAGCTGCCTCTCTAGTGAGATAGGTGAAATTAACTTGGATGACATCATGGAAGGTTTGTTTCGGTTTCCCCTTTCCTCTCAGGAATGTCAGTCAGTTGTAGATATCGTCTCTTTACATAATACCAGAAGTCTCTTAGGTTTTGCTTGTTTTCTCTAATTCTTTTCTTTTTATTGTTTTTAGATTGGGTTAAATAAATAATTCAGTCTTCGAGCTCAGAAATTATTTCCTCTGCCTGGTCCGTTCTGCTGTTAAGGATTGCTACTGTGTTTTGAAATTCCAAGACATAATTTTTCATTTCCAGAAGTTCAGTTTAGTTCTTTCTTAGAATGGCCGGTCAATTTTGCCTTCCTGTACTGTTTTGGTGGCCTAGTTGATTTGGGTGTCCACTTTCTCCTGGATCTCATTTAGTCTCTTTGACATTTACAATCTGAATTGTATGCCTGTCATCAAGAATAGATCATTCTGGATGGGTTATATTGCTTGAGCTCTGAGAAACAACTTTGTGGGTGTTGAATCATTATGGCTTTGGGAATTACCAGTGTTTTTTCACTGGTTCTTCCTCAATTATAAGAGCAGTCTCTTCTCTTTTTAATTTTTGTTTTGTTAATTTTATTCGATAAAGTCACTATTATTGGAGTGACAGTTTGTGTTGTTTTCTTACATGACCTCTCTGGTCTGCCTGTGAAAGGGGCAGAAGTGGCAGGAAAGGTGGCAAGCTGAGAAAAAAAATGACTGTCACTGCTTCACTGGTGTAGTCTGGCAGGGTGAGGCAAGTCATTTCCTCTAGATCAGATCCTTAATCCTCCTTCTGGCATGGGCCAGGAGCCCTGGTTTGCCGAGAGCTCCAGCCAGTGTCACCCTCTTCAGTTTGCATATCTCATCAGCAAGATTGGCACATGGATAGGAAGGGCCTAATGACTATTCTGGCACAGGCGTTTTGGGTATGTAAAGCAACCTTTCATCTAAGCAAGTCTGTTCTTCTCACATGGGGGTAGAAGGGAGGCCACTGGCTCGCTAGCAGAGACCCAGTATGCAGGCCACTGCTGCCGCGTTGTGCAGAGGTGCACGGCCTTCTAAATTCCACACTGTTCTGTGGTTGGCACAATGGCAGTGATTGTGGCCTCCCAAAGGCAAGGCTTATTTGCAAGACACGTGCCAGCATCACTGGAGAAATGTCCCCAAAGTGGATATGTTGCCCAGCTGGGGACTGAAAAGGGAGGGAAAGGGGAGCGCCCACAAGGTGCAGACAACCTCTGCAGGTTGTGCCCCATGAAGCCTCTCTTTGAGATGGTTGGCGGCCATCAGTGATGGGTCTCATCGGTTATTGGAGTCTCCTGGGCCCCATATGGATCCAGTCAATATCTCTGTTCTGATTCTGGACAGTTCTCTACGCCTGGCCCCTGTAGGAGGGAGTGGAGGTGGGAGGCTGAGCTGTCTTTCCTTTTGCTAGGACTGTAGAGACTTGTGAGAAATGTGTAAAAACTCTCCTGTTCAATCAAAGCTTCCTTCTCGAAGAGTGCTCTCCTGATCTGTGTGGGGGCTGCTTCAGGGGGTGAATGGGGCTTGGAGCTCTTTCTTCACCACATTCCTGGGTGACCATCTGATAAACTTCAGCTCGATTTTCTAGGCAGACCCTCAAAGCACCAGGTTCACGTCCCCTTATATACTTCTTTGCTGAGAGCAGCACGTGTCCCATGTCTCTATTTGACCCTTCTCCTCACATTCTCTTAATAAAATTGCATGGACAGAAAAACAATTATAGTCCAAAGCTCTAACTTCCCCTACAATCTGTTCTAATGTAAGATTATACATCTTGCACTAGCAGACCAAGAGGTAGGATTCATTCTTCTTATTCCCGATGAAATCTATTTCTGTTCCTCTTATGAAAATCTTTCCTTAAATCTGGGCACAGTGACTCATGCTTATAATCTCAGCTACTTTGGAGGCTGAGACAGGAGGTTTGTTGGATGCCAGGAGTTCAAGATCAGCCTGGGCAACATAGCAAGACCCTGTCTCTAAAGAAAAAAACCCAATCTCCTCCTCTAAGAAATCATTGTACTTCACTTTTTGCATAAAGACGCCATTAATGTGCCCCCAACCGGGGGGGACACCCCTTATCAACAAGGGTGGCTGAACGATGCATATTTGTATATCTAACCCTTAACTTTACCCCACAGTTTTAAAATAAAAATATGTTTTAAAAAAATGTACCCCCAACCATTGAAGTCTTGAATTCTTGAATCACCATGCTTCTTTTCAATCTAATGACAATTATTGTATTTGGCAATTTCAGTGTTAGTGTGAATGATCCTGGTCTCTCAGGTCATTAAGCTTTTCACCCCAAAGATAATTTCCTCTACCCCACATTAGGCATTCTACATGTATTAGTCATATTTTTTTCTTTTTCTTTCCTATGCAGTAGTAACAAACCACGCCAACATCTCAGTGCCTTATAACAATAAAGGCTTACGAGAGGTGATAAAAAAAAAAACAACCTGGAATTACTCTTTGGAAGGTAAGTCCCTTGTAGCAACCCGTCAGCATCAGTGTACCAGCTAGCATTGTTGTGAGAGACTGTGTTCAGCTTCAGTAAATTTTTTTTTTAAGATTCTTTCAATGAGTTTGCTCATTTCATTATGGGTGACTTACAAGCACAACTACTCACACCGCGCTGAGTGTTCAGCAGTTTTTGTCCAAAAATGGCATTACTCCTGTACCCCACCCTCCCTATTCACAGAATCTCTCCCTGAGTGAATTTTTTTGTTTGTTTGTTTCCCTGGATGAAAAAATCCTCAAAGGGAAATGTTTTGCTGCTGTTGAAGAGGTGAAGCAAAAGCCAGCAGAAGCACTAAAAGGCATCAAAATTGACTGATTCAAAAACTATTTTAGGCATCTTAATAGGTGTGCTGCATCAAACGCAGAGTACTTTGAAGGTGACTGAAGTTTAAACATGTAAGAATAAATACATAATTTTTTTATAAATAAATTCTGGTTTTGGAG
This sequence comes from Carlito syrichta, assembly GCF_000164805.1. NCBI lineage: Eukaryota > Metazoa > Chordata > Mammalia > Primates > Tarsiidae > Carlito > Carlito syrichta. The sequence goes on along the minus strand of NW_007252357.1, from coordinate 315,485 downwards.
GATACCCCTTGTATATTTTGCTCATGTGAAATGTCAAGAGGGAAAAAAAAGAAATGTCAGATGCTGGTAATCTACAATTCTGTTCATTTGTTTTCATAAGTCTGGAATCTAAACTGAAGGAGAGTCCTATCTGCAACAGATTGGGTATGCAGCAAAACAAAACAAAAACAGCAGTGAGTAGGAGTGGCAAGGACAGCCATAAGGTGATTCTAAAGCTACTTCTCAATAATGACTGGTGTCACTCCTGTCCAAAGTAAGTCACATGGGCCAGCCTGACTCAATAGGCAGAGAAGTATATCTCCTTCACAGGGAAAGAGGAAGTAATGTATAATACTATTTCAGGAAGAATATTGCATGATTAAATACAATAGTACAATCTACCACGCTGTTTTTCAAAACATATATTATTTTCACCTCTGAAGTCTTTTTTTTTATTATAAAGATATGAGGTACAATTCAGGGTTAGGTATACAAACGCTGATTATGCAGCCACCTTTGTTGATGAGGTGTGCCCCTCCCTACCCTAGCAGTTTTCATCAATAGCCAATCCCACTCCACTTCCCCTGACAGTTTCACACTACTGCCAATCCTTTTCTTATAGCATTATACTTGTTCAAGGTCTGCTTATGAGTGAGAACATATGGTACTCTGTTCTTTGTTTCTGCGATAGATCACTCAGTATGATTGACTCTAAATCCATCCAAGTTGCTGTGAAGTCCATATGTTTATCCTTCTTTATGACTGCGTAATATTCCATTGTGTATATGCACCACATTATTTTAATCCAGTCCAGCATCGACAGGCAGCATGGTTGGTTCCATGTTTTTGCTATTGTGAGTAGAGCTGCAACAAACGCGTGTGCAGGTATATTTTCTGTAGAATGATTTGAGTTCCTCTGGGTATATTCCTAATAGGGGAATCACTGGGTCATATGGAAGGTCAATTTCTACTTCTTTCAGAAATTGCCACATCATCTTCTAAAGAGATTGCACTAGTTTGCATTCCCACCAGCAGTGTAGAAGCGTTCCTTTTTCTCTGCATCGTCAACAGCATCCGTTGCTGTTTGTTTTATTAATGATGGCCATTCTTACTGGGGTTGGGGGTATCTCCATGAGGTTTTGAATTGCATTTCTCTGATGATGAGTGAGGCTGAGCACGTTTTCATGTGTCTATTGACTGACCATATATCTTCTTTTGAAAAGTGTCTATTCATGTCTTTTATCTATTTTAATGGTGATGTTTGTTTTTTTCCTTTCAGTGCATTTGAGTTCCTTGTAGGTCCTAGATGTTTGGCCTTTGTCAGTTATACAGTTGGCAAATATTTTGTCCTGTTCTGTGGGCTGTCTGCCTGCTCTCTTGATGTTTACTTTTGCTTTGCAGAAGCTCGTCAGTTTGATGAGGTCCTACCTGTCTATCTTATTTCTTAAGGTATGGGCATTTAGGGTTCTGATCAGGAATTGGTTGCCAGTTCCAATTTCCATGAGGGTGTCTCCTGCATTTTCTAAGATTCTTATAGTTTGAGGTTTTATATTTAGGTCTTTGATCCATTTAGAGTTAATTTTTGTGTATGGTGATAAGTAGTTCTGTTTCAGTCTTAGGCATGTGATCCACCAGTTTCCCCAGCACCATTTACTGAATAGGTTTTCCTCTCCCCAGTGGTTGTTGTTGGAGGCTCTGTCAAAGATGAGTTGGTTGAGAAATCAAGGCTTTGCTTCTGGAATCTCTATCTTGTTCCATTGGTCTATATGCTTGTTCTTGTATCAACACCAGGCTGTTTTGATTACTGTAGCCTATTATAAAGTTTGAAGTCTGGAAGTGTGATACCTCCTGCTTTGTTTCTTTTACTAAGGACTTTTTTGACTATTCGTGGTTATTTATGCTTCCATATGAATTTCTGTATTGTCATCTCCAGGTCTGAAAAAAATAATGTTGGTAACTTAATTGGTATTGTTAAAACTGTAGATTGCCTTTGGTAGGATGGACATTTTAACAATATTGATTCTTCCTATCCATGAGCATGGAATATTTTTCTATTTGTTTGTAGTTCTCATTGTAAAGGTCTTTCATTTCTCTGATGAGGAAGATGCTGAGGTATTTCTTTCTTTCTTTTTTATGGCTATTGTGAGTGGGATTGTGCTTTTAATTTGGATCTCTGCCTGCTTGTTGTCAGTGTATAGTAATGCAACTGTCTTTTGCACATTTATTTTGTACCCTGAGACTTTGCCAAAGTCTTTTATCAGTGCAAGCAGGTTTTTGACAGATTATCTTGGATATTCAAGGTATAGGATCATATCACCCACAAAGAGGGATAACTTGACTTTCTCTTTTCCTATTTAGATACCCCTGATTTCCTTCTCTTGTCTAATTGCCCTAACTAGGACTTCCAACACAATGCTGAACAAGAGGGGTGAGAGTGGGCAGTCTTGTCTTGTCTTGTTCCAGTTTTCAGGGGAAATGTTTCTAGTTTCTGCCCATTTAGCAATATGTTAGCTGTGGGTTTATTATAGATGGTACTAAACTATTTTGAGGTATGTTCCTTCTATACCTAGGTGTTTGAGGGTTTTTACCAAGAAGGGATGCTGAATTTTATCAAAAGCTTTTTCTGCATCTAATGATATAATCATGTGGTTCTTGTTGTTATATCTGGCGATGTATTTTTTTTTAACCTCTAAAATCTTAAATGCTAACCTCCAATTCTCTGACCACAGCTTCTTGTCCTATCAACGTTTTTGTTCTATAATCATTACTATAATGATTCCATATTTTTGTTAACTACATACCATTGTTCTACTACTTTCTTACTAACTACCAACCTTCTTCAGAATTCACTTCCTTTCTTGTCTTATTCAGAAGCCATTGTCCATAATAAAAACAGAACTAAAAAATAGTAGTAAGAGACACATACTCAGCATTTATAAGTACTAGGTACTGTTCCAAGAATTTTATAAGTTATCACATATTTTATATTTATGACAACTACAAAATGTAGGAACTCTTTTATAGTCTTTATCTTCTTGATCAGGAGACTTAGGAACACACATGTTATTAACATGCCCAAGGTCACAAATCTAATAAAAGGGCAGAGCTTGACAACAGATACTACACTTTCAGACACTATACAATTTTGTACAATCACTCCTTGTGTAAATCCTCATCTCTTTTGTTTTCAGTGAGGACATCAAAGTGTGACTTGGAGAAGAGCTGGAAAATGTTTATATACTCACCTTCTAGCTACCCAAGTAAGCAAGCTATCTAAGTAAAAACAGTGTAGCTGTCATGTAGATGAAGTCTCAAAAAGGTTTCCATAGCCTCAACCCACCCACAATACCTGTGTCCCCATTTTATTCTTTCAGCCTATAATACCACTTCTAAGTCCCTCTTATATAGACACTTTGGAGCTGCCACTGCTATCCCTTCTCCCTTGTTATATCTCTCATAAAAACAGAAGCGGAATCAGTCCTGTGTTTACTCAAACACCCATGTACTCTGTGCTATGCTTAAGACACTTAACACTGATGGAGAAAACTTACACAAACTAAACATTTCACACGTCATCTTAAATGTAGTTATACTCTCAACATTGACTGAAAAACCTACTCAATATTTTCTGGATTGCCAAGCCCAATAGGATGATTTCTTACCTTCTCTTCTCTCTTCTGTTCTCATAAGTCATACTTCTCCTTCTTTGCTGAGGATACCCTTAATTATCTTCTGATGATTTCAACTTATACTGTATTAAAATTGTCATTCAGATCCCAATGGTCCATCACTGCATCTACATGCAGTATATATCATAACCAACAATCCAGTTGCTCAAAATATAACCTGGTTTCATCCTTGACTTCACCGTCATCCCAAACTCCAATCAATCCCAAAGTACTACAGTTTCTCTTTTCAAATACACCTGCAATCTACCCTCTTCTCTCCACCTCCACTAACTTAGGGTAAGCTACTGAATTCTCCTACTTGGGTTACTAAAATAATCTTTTCATGACTCTTGTAGATTCCACTATCATCTTCCTAAATACTACATTCCATACAGTAGATAAATTAATGAAAATATTAAGTCACAGGCCGGGCTCAGAGGCTCAGCCTGTAAATCCGCGCTTTGAGAGGCCGAGGTGAGTGAATTGCCTGAGCCCGAGGGTTCGAGACCCACCTGGACAACTTGGCCATACCTCATCTCTACAGTAAATCAAAAAAAATTAGCCGGGCGAGGTAGCGCGCACCTGTAGTTCCGGGTACTTGGAAGGCTGAGGTGGAAGGATCGCCAGAGCCCAGCAGGTCAAGGCTGCGGTGGCCGGAAGCGGCCACTGCACTCCAGTCTGGGCGACTGAGTGAGACTCCAACTCAAAAAAAAAAAAAAAGAAAGAAAGAAAAAGGGAAATATTAAGTCACATTTGCATTTTCCAGATAATTTGCCAAACTCTTTTTTCCTTGCAGCCCTGAATGATGAGGCTTCTACCAAACTCTCCACCCTTGCTCAAGGCAACTTTCTTCATCATCTAATATTCTTTCACCTCTTTTCACTTTCTTGAACACATAGTTCTTTCTTAACTCAAGAACTATTGTACCCTCTGTCTGAAGCACTTTTGCATACTCTTCACACATGGTTAGCTCCCCAGTCTCCTTCAGGTCTTTGTTTAAATATCTCTTAATTGTGAAACATAATATTCCACCTTTCCCACCGATGTTTTCTCACCTTTCCTTCAAGGTCTCCACCGGTGTGAGTGTGTGTGTGTGTGTGTGTGTGTGTGTGTGTGTATGTGTGTGTGTGTACATATATATATATATATGTATATATATATATATGTATATAAATACAGAGAAAGAGAGAGATTGAGAAAGAGTGAGAGAAAGAGAGAGATTCTCTAATCTCCTTCAAGGTTACTTGAGTCCTTGTCTGAATACTAAACTGTTTGTACATAGGTTTAAACTCCATAAAATTGGCAAAGAACAACTACAGCACAGCTATAAGTTGAAAAACTCCCAAAGTTCAGATAAGGTTAAAAGGTATTTGCATTCCAACCAGAGTAATTAAACAGATTCCACTGAATACTCACAATATTTAAAAGAGATCTATGATGAATTATGCCTTAGTTTTAGGTCTAAACTAGTCTTAAGAAAAGATTACCCTAGACCAATTCAGCAAATTTAAAAAAGAAAAGATTAAGCTTCACATCTGGTAAATTAACCTAACCAAAAAAAAAAAACAGAAAAGAAATAGACTTTAAAGTAAAACATCAAAATCTCAGCACCAAATATTATAACATGACAATATCCAGAATAAACATTTTTGTGAAAACCTAGTAGCAAATATGACACATAATAAAAATAAGTATTTTAGCCAGGCTCGGTGACTCAGCATGTAATCCCGCTCCTTTGGGAGGCTGAGATGAGTGGATTGCCTGAGCCCGCGGGTTCAAGACCCACCTGGCAGCGAGGCCTCAACTCTACAATAAATCAAAAAATCAGCCGGGCGTGGTAGCACATGCCTGTAATTCCGGCTACTCGGAAGGCTGAGGCGGAAGGATCACTGGAGCCCAGCAGGTCGAGGCGGCGGTGGCCGGGAGCGGCCACTGCACTCCAGTCTGGGCGACAGAGTGAGACTCCAACTCAAAAAATAAATAAATAAATAAACAAAAAATAAATATTTTGACATTAATAATACAAAAATGATAGACATGGTCTTTAAAAGAGCTATCAGAGATATGTTCAAAAATTTGTCTGAATATGATTTTAAAAACTAAAAACTAAAAACAGGCTGGATATGGTGGCTCACACCTGTAACCCCAACACTTTGAGCGGCCAAGGCAGGAAGATTGCTTGAGGTCAGCAGTTTTGAGATTAGTCTAGGCAACCTAGCAAGACCTCGTCTCCACAAAAAAATCTCTTGTGCAGCTACTTAAGAGACTGACAGGAAGCATTACATGAGCCAGGAGTCAAGGTTACAGTGAGCCATGATATACCACTGCACTCCAGTCTGGATGACAGAGAAAGACACTGACTGAAAAAAAACAAAATAAATAAAAAGCAAATGTAATTGTAAAACTAAAATCAAAAAAAGTATGAAATGTATGAGTTTAATACTACATTAGATACTCTATAAATAAAGATCAGTGAAACTTGAACATAGCAATAGAAACAATTCGAAATGAAATGCAGAAAGAAGAAACTGCACAAAGATGAAAGGACCCAATACGACTCATAGAATATAATTAAGTCATCTACAACATGTAATTGAAATCTCAGAAGGAGAATCAACCCAGAAAAAAAATTAAAGAAATGATAGCCAAACTTTTTCAATCATAAAGCAACACATAAACCTATGGACACATAAGGCTTAATAAGAAACAAAACTTTTAAAAAATAAATAAATAAATAAACATAAATAAAATCACATCAAGCCACACCAGAATCAAGTTACTAAAAACCAGTGATAAAAAAGAAAGTCTTAAAACAGATAGGAAAAAAGAATACATTAGACAGAGAGCAACAAAAGTAAGATTTACTACTGATTTCCAACTAGAAAAACAAATGCAAGCCAGAAGACAATAGAGTATCTTTAAAGTGCTAAAGTTCTTACTCAGTAAATAAATAAATACCCAAAAGCCTGCCAACCTAAAATTTTATATCCAGTGAAAATAACTTTCAAAAATGGAAGTAAAACATTATTGGACAAGCAAATCAGAGATAATCCCTCACTTCAGACTAGAAGTACAAGGGTGATAAAGAAATTGCTTCAGACCTGGTGTTGGCAAATACTTTTTCCCAGTCTGTAGGCTGTCTCCCTGCTCTCTTGATGGTTTCTTTGGCTTTGCAGAAGCTTGTCAGTTTAATGAGGTCCCACTTGTCTATCTCTCTCTTATGACCTGTGGGTTTCGGGTTTTGTTCAGGAATTGGATGCCAGTTCCGATTTCCATGAGGGTATTTCCTTCCTTTCTAAGGTTCCTATGGTTTGAGGTTTTACATTTAGTTCTCTGATCCATTTGGAGTTAACCTTTGTGCATGGGGATAGATAGGGGTCCTGTTTCAACTCAAATCACTCTATCAAAAAGATACCTGCACACGTATGTTTATCGCAGCATTGTTCACAATCGCAAGAACCTGGAAGCAACCATGCTGCTCATCAAAAGAGGACTGGATTAAAAAAATGTGGTACATATACACGATGGAATACTATGCAACCATAAAAAAGAACAAAATCATGAATTTCACAGCAGCCTGGATGGAACTAAAGTCTATAATACTGAGTGACCTCTCACAGAAACAAAGATCCGAGTATCACATGTTTTCACTCATATAATGGACCTTGAACATCCAATGTAATACTATAAGAAAAATGACTGACAGTAGTGGGAAACTATGGGTGGGGGGGAGATGGGATTAACAGTAGCAAATATCTGTATGGGGACGGGGAAACACCTCTTATCAACAGGGTGCCTGAATGAAACGTATTTGTATACCTAATCCTTAACTGTACCCCACAACATCATAATAAAAAATATTGATTAAAAAAAAAAGAAAGTGCTTCAGACTGAAAAGAAATTATGGTAGCTGTAAATTCATCTACACAAAGCAAAATGAAGAGGGGCAGGAGTCATAAATGTGTGGGTAAATATAAAACCCTTTAAAATTGCCTTACTGACAAAAATAAAAATTTATTACTTAAAACACTCTATTATCAAGTTTAAAATATATGCAGAAGTAAAAAATTATAAAACAATAACAAAAATGAGGGAAAATTAGGCAATGTGGCAATTTTTTCACATTTATACATAAGCTGATATAATAATATGTGAAGATTGAGTATGATGAGATAAATAAATTAATAAAGCAATAGTAGAAATTAACTAAAATTACATAAATATACAATTCATTGGACAAAGCAGGACTGGGTAAATTAGAAACAAAGAACAGATAAGAAAAATAAAATAACAAATGACATGAAGTCCAATAATATCAACAATTGTGTCAAATTTAAATGATCTAAACATTACAATTACATCTAGAAATAGTCAGATTGAATCAAGATCCAAGCATAAGCATTCTACAAGAAATTGCACTTAAAATTTTTTTTAAGATAAAAGAATAGCATGAAGAAAGCTATATCATGCAAGAGCGAATGATAAGACTCAATGAGTCAAAGAAAAAAATGCAAAGAAAAACAAGAAAATATTTTGAGATAAATGAAAACAGGACATATCTAAATGCATGGCATGCAGTTAAAACTGCATACAAAAAATGTTTATAGCTCCGGGCTCGGTGGCTCAGCCTGTAATCCCGCGCCCTTGGGAGGCTGAGGTGAGTGGATTGCCTGAGCCTGCGGGTTCGAGACCTGCCTGAGCAGCGAGACCTCATCTCTACAAAAAATCAAAAAATCAGCCAGGCGTGGTAGCGCGCGTCTGTAGTTCCAGCTACTCGGAAGGCTGAGGCCGAAGGATCGCCGGAGCCCAGCAGGTCGAGGCTGCGGTGGCCGGGAGCGGCCACTGTACTCTAGTCTGTGTGGCAGAGTGAGACTCCAACAACAACAACAAAAAAGTTTATAGATGTACATTCATATATTTAAAAAAGAAAGCTCCCAAATCAAATATCCTAACCTTCCACCTTAAGACTCTGAAAAAGTAAAGCAAAGTAAACCAAGAAGAAGGAAATAAATACTAAGAATCAGAGTAGAAATTAATCAGATAGAAAATAGAAGAACAAAAGTGAAAATCAATGAAATCAAAACTTGTTTAAAAAATGTATATACTTTTAGCTAAATTAACCAAGAAAAAAAGAGAATTCAATTTACCAGAACCAGAAATAAAGAGGGGTTATTACTACTGACCCTGTAGAAATAAAAATTATTACAAAAGAATACTATGAATAATACTATGCCAATAAATTACACATTTTGAATGAAATGGACAAATTTCTAGGAAAAAAACTACCAAACTGACTCAAGAAGAAAAAAGCAATCCGAATAAATCCATAACCAGTGAAGAGATTAAATTGATAATCATAAAATATTTTTTCCAAAATAAAGCCCAGGCTGAAATGATTTCAGTTGTGAATTTTGCCAAATGTTTAAAAAATAATTAATACCAATTCTTCACAAACACATAAAAAGAAAGAAAGAAAGAGGAAAAAATACTTCCTAAGTTATTCTAAGGGAACAGTATTTTTTCAATGCCAAAACCAGACAAAGGCATCACAAGAAAACTGTAGACAAACATCTTTTATAAATATGCAGGCAAAATCCACAACAAAATATTAACAAACCAAACCCAGCAATATATTAAATATATATTATAATATATAAATACATACAAAATATATATTAAATATAAGTAGGCTTATCTTAAAAATTTAGGTAGGTGTAACATCCAGAAAATTAATTAATGTAATACATTAATCAGTAGAATAAAAGACTAAAAACACATAATTATCTCAATAGATAGAGAAAAAGTATTTGATAAAATTGAATATACTTTTATAACTAAAAACACTCAAAAAACTAGAAATAGAGGGGAACTTACTAAAACTTATAAAAAGAATCTAAAGAAAAACTCAGAGCTAACATCAAACTTAATGGTGAGACTAGATACTTTCTCACTGGAATCAGGAACAAGAAAAGAATTTCCACTCTCAACACTTCTATTTAGAATTGTATTGGAAGTTCTAACCAGGGTGATTAAGCAATCAATCAATGCCATCTGCTCTGAAAAGAAGTGAAATTATCTCTATTTGAAGATGGCGTGATTGTGAACATAGAAATCTAAGAAATCTACTAAAACGTACTAGAACTAATGAAGGAGCGCAGAAAGATTATAGGATACAAGATCAATATATAAAAATTAATTGTATTTCTATACACTAACAATGAACTATCTAAAAATGAAATTAAGGTAGCAATACCACTTACAAAAGCATCAAAAAAATACTTAATAAGAGAAATACGAAACTTAGATTCTGAAGATTACAAAATATTGTTTAAAGACATTAAAAAATATCTAAATAAACAGAAGAATACCCATGTTCATGGAATGAAAGCCTTAATGTTGCTAAGATGGCAACAATACACAACAGATTCAATACATTCCCTGTTGGAATTCCAGCTCACTTCCTCGTAAAGATTGACAAACTTTCTAAAATTAATATAAAATTGCAAAGAACATGAAATAACCAAAACAATTTCAAAAAGAACAAAATGGAATACTCACTCTCCTTGATATCCAAACTTACTACAAAACAGCAGTAACCAGAGTACATTACAGTCAAAACTGGGCATACAAATGAATGGAATTGAATTAAGATTACAGAAATAAAACCTCGTGTCTATGGTCTTATTCTCAAAAAGGACTTCAAGGCAAATCAACAGTAAAATAATAATCCTTTCAACAAATGGTGTGGGGATAACTGGATAGCCACATAAAAGAATGAAATTGGATCCCTACTCACACGCTATACAAAAATTAACCCAACAATGGATGAAAGACCTATATGTAAGAACTAAAACCATAAAACTCTTATTTAAAAAAAAAAAAAAAAAACAGCAACATAAGGACAAATCTTCATGACCTGTAAACTGGAAATGGATTCTTAGATTTAAACCAAAAGCCATAAAAGAAATAAGTAATTTGGACTTCAATTTTTTTTTTAACATTTGCACTTCAAAGGGCACTATCAGAAAAAGTGAAATGGAATCCCATAGAATGACAAAAAAATAATTGCTAGTCATTTGTCAGTTAAGGGACTTGTAATCTAGAATATACCAAGAAAACTTAAAATTCAATAAAAACACCAGTAACCTGAATTTTAAAATGAGCAAATGATCTAAACAGAGATTTCTCCAAAGAAGATAAACAAATGACAAACACATAAAAACATACTTAACAGCATTAGTCATCAGGAAAATCAAATCAAAACCACAATGAGATGTTACACCCACTAGGATGACTAAACTCAAAACAACAGACTACAAAAAGTGTCTTTCAGAATACTGAAAATTTTGTGGAACCCTTATAGGCAATAAACGGAGCAACTACTTCGGGAACCAATTTAGCAAGCCCTCAAAATGTTAAATATTAAGTTACCATAAGACCCTCCAGTTACATTCCTAACATATAGATGATATGAAATATCTATATATTAAACACATGCTCAAGAAAAGTAAAACATATAACTCATTCTTTTCACCATGTGAGAACACAGAGAAAAGACAGCTATGTATGAACCAGTAATATGTCCTTCATCAAACACCAAATTTGCAGTTACCTTGTTCTAGCACTTCCCAGACTCTGGAACAATTAGAAATAAATTTCCATTGTTTATAAACCATTCAGCCTATGGTATTCAGCAATAGAAATTCAAACAAACTAAAATAATAAATATGTGTAAACTTTAATAAAATCAACAGTAGACAAGAAATAATGGAAAAAATGAAAGTATCAATTAAAATGATAAACCTCTAGCTAGTATATTGAGTACCATAATTGTGTGCTTTATTTTGGAAAATATTTTTTGTATCTATTGAGACAAACATGTAGGTTTTCACTTTGTTTTGGTTTCCAAATAGTCGCATTATAAAATGAAAAGGTAAGCCACCGACTGGAAGAAAATATCTGTCCATACATAAATAGGAGAAAGAGGTTGTATACAATATGCATAAAGAATTCTTATATCTCAAAAATTAGAAGAGAAACAGATCAATTAAAAATAAATTGGCAAAAGACTTGAACACACAATTTACCAAAAAAGGATATATGAATTGCCAAAAAGTACTTTAAAAGATACCTGACATCATAAATCCTTAATAAGCTTGAAATTAAAGTCCTGATGAAAATCATTACATCTCCACCAGAATGACTAAAATTACAAATACTGACCATACTAGGTGTTGGCAAAAGTGTGGAACAACTGGAAACTTTATACACTGCTGTTGAAATGCAAGATGATCCCACAGATTGGCAGTTTTACCTACATTTAAACGTATATCTACCCTACTTTTTAGCGCAGCAATTCTACTCATAGAAATTAATTCAAAAGAAATCAAAACATATGTTCACAAAACACTACCAGAATATTCATAGTCATTTTATTCATAATAGCAAAGACTGGAAAAATAAAAATATCTAATCATAGTTGAAAAATAAACAGATTGTGGTACATTTTATAATAGAATAGTACTTAGCAGTGAAAAGAAATGAATTACTGATGCATACAATAACATGGATAAATATCAAAAAATTTTGCTTAGCAAAAACCTAGCCATAAAGGAGTACTTACTTTAAATGTTTCCATTTTTATCAGTCTAGAACAGAAAACTAACTCATCGCGACAAAAAGCAGATTAGTGATTCTGTGGACAGGTATGTATAAATTAACTTCTAAGTGACACAAAAGATTTATTAGAGTGGTGGTTTATATAGAGTTTTTGTTAAAACTCAAAGAATGATGCATGCACTTAAATTGCCCATTTGTAAAGTTATGTATGTTGTCTCACTTACTCATGCCAAACCTTTCTATGATGTCCAACTTAGAGCAGAGCTTTCCATGTGATTTGTACTACTATCTCTATCTGTCTTTAGATTCATAGCTCCCAACACTCTGATTTCCCTAGTTAAATGTCAGCTAAGTATCTAATTATTTTTTAAATAGAAAATTGCTCCTATTCATAAATAAATGACTATGCTGATTGAAGCTGCTATTGATAAAGTATGCTCAGGACATGGAAAGAATGTGGTTCTTGTCTTAACCATACCAGGAGTCTAAACCTTCTTTCACCACTTCCTAGCTATTCTACTTTAAACACATTTAGGCACTCTGAGTCTCATTTTCTTTATCTTTACAATAGAGATAACAATGCCTAACTCAACATTTTGTAAAAATTAAGAGTTACAATAGGTAAAGAGACTGAGAAACAGCTGGATTCAATAAAGATTAGTCTAACATGCTTGTCTCATCACCCTCTTATTTTCTTTCTTTCTTTCTTTCTTTCTTTCTTTCATCTATCTTTCCTTCCTTCCTTCCTTCCTTCCTTCCTTCCTTCCTTCCCTCCCTCCCTCCCTCCCTCCCTCCCTCTCTCTCTCTCTCTCTCTCTCTCTCTCTTTCTTTCTTTCTTTCTTTCTTTCTTTCTTTCTTTCTTTCTTAGTCAGGGTCTCACTCTGTTGCCCAGGCTAGAGGGAAGTGGCATGATCACAGCTCACCACAGTCTTGACCTTCTGGGCTTAGGTGAGATCCTTCCACCTTGGCCTCCCAAGTAGTTGGGACCACAGGCCCATGGCACCACACACACACACACACACACACACATATATAGTAGAGGTAAGATCTCTCGATGTTGCCCAAACTCCTGGGTTCAAACAGTCATCTCACCTCAGTCTCCCAAAGTGCTGGGATTGCAGGTATCAGCCACCGCACCTGGTCTACTCCCCTATTTTCTATATTTGTTTGCCTTCTTGAGTATAAACATGGACCTTTTGTATTAGTTAGTTCCAAACCTTTCTGTCCTTGGAGGATTGCCCATGCATGTGATATAAAATCTAATTTTCTCAAGCCTTAGAAATACCTAACTTAGTTATGTTTTCATTTAGAATTATAGATTTATAAATTAGAGGTTCTTTGAATCTGACTCGTGTAGAATCAAAAAATAAAATCAATACTGAGTTAGAGTTTATATTCTCTTAAGGTATGTACTTTGATGTAGCCCAAAATCATTTTTTTACTCTTAACTAATGAGGACACAAACCTTTAGACTTAGAATAAATTTTTCAAATACACCTATAAACTGCATCTAAGCCCCTTAGTTGCTTAAGTCAATAAAACACGGAGACCTGGCAGTTGTTATCTATTGAAAAAAGGAATTAAAAGATAGGGACTTATGAAAGGTGCAAGTGACAAAAAAAAGTAAATTGAACTTCATCAAAACTAAAAACTTGTATGCTACAAAGGGTACCATAAAGACAGTGAAAAGACAACCTATAGAATGAGGGACAATACTTGCAAACCACAGAATGAAAGACAATACTTTCAAACCATATGTCAGATAAAGGATTTATATCCGTAATATACAAGGAATTCTTACAACTCAGCACTATAAAGACAAAGAGTCTTATTTAAAAATGAGCAAATGTCAACATCACTAATCATCAGGGAAACGCAAGTTAAAACCACTATGAGATACAATTTTAACCCAGTCATAATGGCTATTTTTAAAAAGTCAAAAAACAATAAATGCTGATGTAGATGTGGTGAAAAGGGAATACTTATACATTGTTGGTGGGAAGGTAAATTAGTACAACCTCTATGGAAAACAGTACAGAGGTATTTCTCAAAGAACCAAAAGTAGATCTACCATATGTATGTCCCACTACTATGAATCTATCCAAAGGAAAGAAGTCATTATATAAAAAAGACACCTGCACTCATATGTTTATTCTAGCACGATTCACAATTGCATAGATATGAAATCAACTGATGAGTGGATTTTTAAAAATGTGGTTGATTATCATGGAATACTGCCCAGTCACAAAAAAAGGATGAAATAACGTCATTTGCAGCAATTTGGGTGGAACTGGAAGCCATTATTCTGAGTGAAGTAACTCAGGAATGGAAAACCAAATGCAATGTGTTCTAACTTATAAGTGAGAGCTAAGCTATGAGTTTTGCGGGCCATATAGAGTGGTATAATATACATTGGAGACTCAGAAGTGGGAAGAGAAGGGAATTAAGGGATGAGAAAACATTAATATCTATTGGATACAATGTGCACTGTTCAGGTGATGCATACACTAAAAACCCAGATGACATCACTACACAATTCATTCTTGAAACAAAAAAAAGTTGTACCCCCAAATTTATTTAACTTTGTTAAAAAAAATGAGCAAAAGATTTGAGCAGACAAAGGTAACAAATACCCAATAAACACTTGAAAAGATGCTTAACATCATTAGTCATTAAGAAAATAAAATCAAAACCACAATGAGATATTACTTCACACCCACTAGGATGATTAAATGCAAAAAGACAAACACTAACAAATGACTTCTAGAATATGGAGACTTTTTTTGGAAATTTGACACACTGCTAGTAGGCTGAAAAATGACAGGGACACTTTGCAAAACAGTTTAGCAATCCTTCAAACTGTTAAACATAGAGTTAACATGTGACCCAGCAATTACACTCCTAATATATGTGATATATAATAACTATATATTAGACACATGCCCAAGAGAAATAAATATATATGTTCATACAAACACCTGTGCATTATTCATAGTAACCAAAAAGTGAAAATAATCCAATGTCCATCAGCTGATGAATGTATAAACAAAATGTTCTATATTTGTCCAGCAAGAAAGTATTCAGCCATGAAAAGGACAAAGTACTGACACATGCTACAACATGTATAAACCTTAAAGAACCACTACACTAACTGAAAGAAGCCAGTCACCAAATACTAGCAACCATATTTTATCATTCCATTTATATAAAATGATCAGATTAGTCAAAGGTATAGTGACAGACAGCAGATCACTGATTGCCTTACTGGTAGTGGAGTGATGAGGGTGGGAGGCAGAGAGGAGAGAATAAGGTATAACTGCTAATGGTTACAAAGTTTTTTTTTGAACTAATACAAATATTCTAAAACTAAAACGTCTGATCCCAGACTCCAACTAAGACCACTTTCCAAGAAACACTCAGGACACTGTGAGCCAGGGCAGGTACCCAGCACAGGACTACAACAGTTGGTCATTGAGAAACTCACCACAACAAGGTTATATATAACAAAGGAAACCATACAGTGCCTATATTAGCCACCTGCCCACCTCAGGTAAGAAGAAACGGTCTACCCAAATAAGAAGGAACCAAAAAACAATTCTGATAATATGAAAAAACAGTTCTCCAACACCCCCAAACCACATTAACTCCTCAGCAATGAACTCTAACCATAATGAAATATTTTAAATTCCAGATATAGAATTCAAAAGGTGAATTATAAAATCACTTTATAAGTTTCAGGAGAAAGTTGAAAACCAATATACAGAAATTTTGAAAAATTATTCAAGACAAGAATGAAAACTTATCCAAAGAGATAGATACTTTAAAAGAAAAAAAGAAGAAGTTGAAATTCTGGAAATGAAAAAATCATTTGGGAAAGTACAAAATGCAGTGGAAAATGTTAACAGTAGTCTAGAACAAGCAGAAGAAAGGATCTCAGAACTTGAAAAGAAGGCTTTGGAATTAATCCAATTAGGTAACAAGAAAAAAGAATCAAGAGAGCAGAACAAAGTTTCCAAGAATGTTGGACTAAGTAAAATGTCCAAACCTAAGAATTACAGGTGTTCCTAAGGAAGAAGAGAAAGCAAAATGTTTGGAAAACCTATTTGAGGAAATAATGGAGGAAAACTGTCCTGGCATTGCCAGATATTAAATATCTGGATACAAGAAGCCCAAAACCCCCCAGAAAATTTACTGGAAAAAGGTCATTCCCAAGGTATATAATCATCTGGTTATACAAAGTTAATATGAAGGAAAAAAATTTAAAAGCAGTGAGGCAAAAGCATCAAATAACTTACAAGGTAAACCTGTCAGACAAACAGTAGAAGAAACTCTACAGGCCAGAAGAGATTGGGGCATCTCCTCCAAAAGAATAACAGTAAGCCAAGGAGTTTGTATCCCACAAAACTAAGTTACATAAATGAAGGAGAAATGAAGTCTTTCTCAGACAAGAAAATGCTGAGGGAACTTGTTACCACTAGATAGGCTCTACAAGAAACACTCAAAGAAATTCTAAATACTGAAAACAAAAGGTTGAAATACATCAGGAGAAAACCACTGGAAATCATAAAGCTCACAGGCTATATGGAACACCAACACAATAGAAAAATAAATAAATAAAGCAACCAGATAACAGCCAGCATGATGAATAAAATAGTACCTTACATTTCATTATTAACCCTGAATGTAAATGTCCCAACTAAAAAGATAAAGATTGCTGTCAGAATGGTTTAAATATATATATTTAGGTTGCCTTCAAGAGACCCACTTGACACACAAAGACTTCTATAGACTCAAGGTAAAGGGATGGGGAAAAAATATTCCATGCAAATGGAAACCCAAAATGAACAGAATAACCATTCTCATTTCAGATAAAACAGCAGTAAAAAAAAAAAAGATTATTAAATTACAGATAAAGGGATCAATCCAACAAGAAGGCATAACAATTTTAAATATATATGCCCCAACACCAAAGCCTGCAAATTTATAAAACAAATTCTACTAGACCTTAAAAAAAAGGAAGACAGACAGCAATACAAGAATAGTGGAAAACTTCAACACTCCACTGACAAGAGGCAGATTATCAAGGTACAAAGTCAACAAAGAAACTTTGGAATTAAACCAGATCCCAGAGCAAATGAAACTAACAGACATTTACAGAACACTCCACCCAAAACCTACAGAATATACATTTTTCTCATCAGTACATGGAATATTCTGCAAGATAGACCATATAATAGGCCACAAATCAAGCCTCAATAAATCCAAAAAAGTCAAAATCAAATCAAGCATCTTCTAAAGCCACAGTGGAAAAAACTAGAAATTAACTCCAAGAAGAACTTGTGAAACCAAACAAAAACAAGCAAATTAAACAATCTGTTCCTGAATGATGCTTGGGTCAACAGGGAAATCAAGATGGAAACTTAAAAATTCCTTGAAACAAATGAAAGTAATGTAACAAGTTATCAAAACCTCTGGGACACAGCCAAAGTTGTGCTCAGAGGAATATATATAGTACTTAAGGCCTACATTAATAAGATGAAAAGGTCACATATTGACAACCTGCCACTGCACCCTAAGGGATCTGGAAAACATGAACAAACCAAACCCAAAGCTAGAAGAAGAAAATAAATAATGAAAATCAGAGCAGAACTATGAAAATGAAATTTTAAAAAAGATCAATGAAACAAAAAGTTGGTTCTTTGAAAAGATAACCAAAGTTGATAGACTACTAGATAGATAAATTAAGAAACTAAGAGAAGATTCAAATTAGCTCACTTAGAAGTGAAAATGGAGATAATACAATTGATATAATGGAAATTCAAAAGATCACCCCAAAACTATTATGAACACCTCTATGCAAACAAACTAGACATTTTAAAGAAAATAGATAAATTTTTGAAAACATACAACTCCCCAAACTTGAATAAGGAGTAGAAACCCTGAACAGATCAATAACATGTAGCAAGATTGAAACAGTAATTAAAAGTCCTCCCCCTCAAAAAAAAAAAAAGTCCAAGACCTAATGGACTCACACTGAATTCTACTAGACTTTCAAAGAAGAATTGATACCAATTTACTGAAGCTATTCCGTAAGATTGAAGAGAAGAGAATTCTCTTTAATTCATTTGATGAAGCCAGTATCAATCTGATACCAATGCCAGGAAAAGGCATAGCAAAAAAAATAAAGCTACAAACCAATATCCCTTTTGAACACAGTCGCAAAAATCTTCAGCAAATAGCAAATCAAATACAACAGCACATACAAAAAAAAAAAAAAAAAAAATCCATCACTACAAAGTGGTTTTATCCCAGGAATGCAAGGGTGGTTCAACATATGCAAGTCAGTAAACATGATCCAATTTAGAAACAGAATTAAAAATAAAAATCATATGCTCATTTTAATAGATGCAGAAAAGGGATTTTATAAAGTCAACATCACTTCATGATTAAAAAAAAAACAGCAAAATAGGCATATAGGGGACATTCCTCAAAATGATAAAAGCCATATACCAACAAACCCACAGCCAGTATCATCCTAAACAGAGAAAAGTTGAATGCATTCTTCCTCAGAACTGGAACTAGCCAAGAAGCCCACTTTCACCACTTCTAATCAACACAGTACTGGAAGTCCTAGCCAGAGTAATCAGACAAGAAAAAATAATAAATGATATCCAAAATGAAAGAGAAATAAAACTCTCCATGTATGTTGATGATATGATCGTATACCTAGAGAATCCTAAAGACTCCTCCAAAAGACTCCTGGATTTGATACATGAATTTAGTGAAATTTCAGGATAGAAAATTAACACACACAAATCAGTAGCACTGCTGTACACCAATGGCAACAAAGCTGAGAATCAAATCAAGAACTCAATTCCATTTATAATAGGATCCAAAAAATTAAAGTACCTAGAAATATATTTAACCAAAGAGGTAAAAGATCTCTATGAGGAGAACTACAAAATTCTGATGAAAGAAACTGTAGAAGACACAAGCAAATGGAGAAACATCCCATGCTCATGGATTGTAAGAAACAGCATTGTTAAAATGACTATATTACCCAAAGTAATCTGAAGATTCAATGCAATTTCTAACCAAATACCAATTTCATTTTCACAGTATTAGAAAAAAAATTCTAAAATTCATATGTCACCAAAAAAGAACCAGACTAGCCAAAGTAATCTTAAGGGAAAAGAACAAAGCTGGAGGCAGCACATTATTATGCTACAAAGTTGTAGTAATCAAAGCAGCGTGGTATTGGTACAAGAGCAGAGATATAGACCAATGCAATAGAATAGAGAATCCAGAAATAAACCCAAATACCTACAAACAACTGGTCTTCAACAAAGCAGACAAAAAACATACGCTGGGGAAAGGGCACCCTCCTATTCAACAAATGGTGCTGGGGAAATTGGATAGCTACATGCAGAAAAATTAAACATGATCCCTATCTCTCTCCATATATAAAATAGATTAAAGACTTAAGTGTCAGATCTGAAACCATAAAAATCCTAGAAGAAAGCCTTGGAAAAACTCTCTGGACAGCAGTCTAGGTAAAAAAAAAATTTGGCTAAAATCCCAAAAGCAAATACATCAAAAAAATAAATAAATAAGTGGCACTTAATTAAACTAAAAACCTTCACAGCAAAAAATAATAATAATAACAGAGCAAATAGGCAGCCTACACAATGGGAAAAGATTCACAAACTATACATCTGGCAAAAGACTAATATCCAAAATCTAAAAAGAACTCAAATAAGTCAGCAAAAAAAGCAAATGACCCCATCAAAAAGTGGGCAAACAGCATGAATAGACCTCTCTGTATACACACACATACACACACATACATACACATACACACACATACACGCAAATGACCAACAAACTTATGAGAAAATGTTCAACATCACTAATCGTCAGGGAAATGCAGAGTAATACCACACTGAGATAGCACCTTCCACCAGTCAGAATGACCATTACTTTAAAAAAAAAAAAAAAAAAAGATGCTGGTACAGATGCACAGAACAGGGAAAACTTATACACTGTTGGTAGGATTTTAAATTAACACAACCTCTATGAAAAGTGGTATGAAGATATCTCAGAAGCAGATCTACCACTTGATCCAGCAATCCCACTACTAAGTATCTACCCAAAGAAACAGAATTCAGTCTGCATCCACATGTTCATCACAGCAAAATTCACAATTGCAAAGATGTGGAATGAACCTAAACATCCATCAACCAATCAGTGGATAATGAAAAAAAGGTATATATACACTATGGAATACTATTCAGCTGTCAAAAAGAATGAAATAATGTCTTTTGCGTCATCTTGGATGGAATTGTAGAACATCATTGTAAGTGAACTAACTCAGGAACAGAAAAACCAAACACTGCATGTTCTCACTTATAAGTGGGAGCTAAACTAAGGATCGACAAAGGCATAATGAGTGGCATAATGTCCTCCGGAGACTCAGAAGAGGGAGAGGCACGGGGGTGGAAGGATGAAAAATCACCTATCAGGTACAATGTGCACAGGTAGGGGTGGTGGGTACATACAAAGCAACCACGTAACCAAACATTATCTGTATTCCCTAAAACTACCGAAATTTTTTAAAAAGAAAAAAAAGGCAATTCAAAATTAAACTAAATAGTTAAATAGTTGTCATGGTTTCACCATTCTGTGAATACACTAAAAACCACTCAATTATATATTATAAAAGGGTGGATTTTATGATATGTAAACTATACATCAATAAAACTGTCATTAGTACATATATATAGGGGTCTTTAGCCAGTTATAACTGAGAAATTCTGGCAGAAATTCCTAAAACAAGAAGAGAGTAGGCTCAAAATGACCTTGGCTTGCTAAAAGAATATCCGAATTCTAAGCCATACTCTAAACTGGCTTGTTATTTTTGTCCTCTGTGCATACATTCAGCCATGTATGATGCAGTGTTAAATAAATTCAGCCCTGGAATATGGAGTGGAGAGGCAAATTGACAGGATCACAGGAAGGAATTGCAAACAGCACCCAGTTATTTTCAAAATAACGCCTCTTTGATTAGTAAGCATGGTGAGAAACATAGGCGCCCCATGGGAAATGAATCTGAATGTTTTCTTTCATTCTAAGAACATAAATTACAGAACAGTGATCTGCAGACAGAAAAATCTTGGTTTGTCTTTAAGGGGAAAGGACTTCCCAACTATTCATTCCTGGATCTTGGAAGGCCAGAGTGGAGGGGTAGTAGTGAGAATATGGTTAAGATCTGGTGTTAGGTCCAGGTTCAAATTTCGGCTCCATCACTTAATAGCTATGTAACTCAGGACAAATTACCCTTTTGAATCTTGCTTTTATCATTTGTAAATGTGAATAGCAGAATCCGTTTTATGGAATTGTAAGATTAATTAAATGACATAATAGGAATTTTCATGTACAAGGTTTACACAGTAAGGCATCTATATCTTCTGCTCTCTATTTGTTTCTCCATTATTTATTTTTCATACATTTATTGAACATTTACTGTGTGGAAAGCACTATAAAATTCAGAAACTCTCATAATACTGGAAAACATTTTGGGTAAAATTAGTAGGTTGTATCTTTCTTATGGTGAAGCGATACTGCACAGAGGGAAAATGTGTGTAATTTATCTTTTTACCATCAGCATCTAGCAGAGTGCCTGGTGCATAATTGGTACCCAATAGATTTTTGCTGAATAACTGAATCAATTGATTCAAAGAAAATTTGGCAATTTTCCTATCACTTAAAACTTTGAACTTTTTTCTTCCAGTGCAGATTTAACTTGGAAGAAGCTATTCCATAAAACTTAGATTCCTGGCAGATTTTTAATGGGTGACAATATAATAAATCAAATGAGTCTGAGAATCAAGATGCTCTACATGTGCTTAAAAAGCCACGTACAAGCCCTATGACCTAAATTGGAGCATTGAATCCTTCTGAAACTATTTCCTCAAATGGAAAATTCTGTGGCAATCCCTGGGGTATTTCTCTCACAGGATTGTCATAAACCACAAGTAAGACCACCTACATGAGGAGACTTTGTGAGCTATAAATTCCTTTACAATCTCATTCTTATTCTGTGTGTTAACTTCTTTTCATTAAACCAATAATCAGCACATTTTTTAACATATGTAATTGTCTTTGATAGTATAACTCATCTTACTCTTCATTTAAAATAAATGCTTTGATGTTATTTTATATATTTTTTTTGAAAAAATCAACAACTTTTCTTCAAAAATCAAAATTTTATTGAACTTGATCTGTGCATTGAACAGACTCGAAAATTTTTGCCTGCCCTCCAATTATCAGAAGAGTTAAAACTTACAGGTCTGTCTACTTACCAGGGTTATGGGTTACTGTAGTACTCTGTGAACTGCTAGCTCATCATTGTTGATATTGGTTGCCAAATTGTTTTTGGCTCTGCTCTGTGGCATTATCTCTTTCCTACTGATGTGTCTCTCTGAATTGAGGAGTTACAAGTCCCCCTATTTCATGTTAAATGGCCCCTATAAAAATTGAATTGTCCATGAAAATATTCCAGAGAGTATGAACATCAAGCCAGAATTGAGACTAAGGCATTACTGCAGGATTTGATATTATAAGGAAGCTTATAAAGGCCAGGCAGTAGACAAGAGGACAGTAGGACTCAAGCAGCTCTAGGGAAGTCTCAGCAGATTCAATCAACATATTCAGAGGTAAGCACAGGAAATGGTCCATGTACTGAGGTTTCATTCCTGATGGTTAGTCATGCAAAATATGTAGCCTTCATTCAACTTAATGTCATAATTCTCAATGCATTTGTAAATATTTTTAAATTATAATTCAGATCATTTTAGTGTCTAATTATTAAAATCAAAAGATTACTTAAAAGTTATCACAACTATTCAATAATTTCAAAAGCAAGCAGAGTTTAATTTGAAGAAAATTAAATTTTCCCTAAAAAGATAGAGGATGCAGTATTGGGGGAAGGACAAAAAAAAAAAGCACAGCAGATTTCTTTTTAATGTAGTACTCATTAATTTTTTTCCCTTTTTTTTTGTGGTAAAATACATGCAACATACAATCTACCATATTAACCATTTAAGTGTATAGTTTAATTATATTAAATACATTTAGAATGTTGCCCAGCCATCACCATGATCCATCCCCATAATTTTTCACCTTGTAAAACTGAAACTCTACACCCACTATATCGTAATTCCTGATTCTTCCTTCCTCCCGCTCCTGGTAATCACCATTCTACTTTTTTGTCTCTATGATTTTTACGAATCTAAGTACCTCATTTGAGTGGAATCATACAGTATTTATCTTTTTGTGACTTGCTTATTTTACTTAGAAAATGTCCTCAAGGGCCATCCATGCTCCAGTGTATATAAGAATTTCCTTCCTTCTTAAAGCTGAATATTATTCTATTGCACATATGTACTACATTTGCTTATCCATTCATCTGTAAATGGATACTTGGGTTGCATCTACATTTTAGGTATTGCAGAAAGTGTTACTATGAACATAGATATACAAATATTTCTTTGAGACTCTGCTTTCAGTTTTTTGGCTATATACCCATAAGTGAAAATACTGGGTTATATATAATTATATTTTTAAATTTTTAAGGAATTATCATACTGTTTTCCACAGAGGTTGTACCATTTTACTTTTTCACCAACAGTGTGCAAGGGTTCTAATTTCTCCACAATCCTGCCAAAACTATTTTTTCTGGTTTTTTTGATAGTAGTCATCTTAGTCGGTGTGAGGTGGTATCTCATTGTGCTTTTGATTTAAATTTCTCTAAGGACTAGTGATATGAGCATATTTTCATGTGCTTATTTCTCATTTGTATATCTTCTTTAGGAAAGTCTCTATTCAAGTTCTTTGACCATATTATAATTGGGCTGTTTGATTTTTTGTTGTTGAGTTTTTGGAGTTTATATTTTCTGGATATCAGTCCCTTATCAGATACATGCTCTGCAAGTATTTCCTCACATTCTATGGGAGGCCTTTTTGCTATGTTGATATTGTCCTTTTTTTTTTTTTTTTGAGTTGGTGTCTCAGTCTGTCACCTCACCCAGGATGAAGGGCAGTGGCATGCTCCAGCCATCGCATCCTCGACCTGCTGGGCTCCCGCGATCCTTCCGCCTCAGCCTTCCAAGTAGCCGGAACTACAGGCGCGCAGCTACCAGACGCGACCTATTTTTTGATTTATTGTAGAGACGAGGTCTCGCCAATTTCCCCGGGCAGATCTCGAACCCGCGGGCTCAGGCAATCCACTAGCCTCGGCCTCCCAAAGTGCTGGGATTACAGGCTGAGCCACTGAACCTGGCGATATTGTCTTTTGATGCACAAAATGTTTTAATTTTCATGAAGTCCAATTTGTTCTTTTTTTTTTTTTTTTTTTTTTTTTGCTGCCTGTGCCTTGGTGTTACATCCAAGAAATCATTGCCAAAACCAATTTTGCAAAGCTTTTGTTGTGTTTCTTCTAATGTTAAGATCTTTGACCCACTCTAGTTAATTTTTGTATAGGGTATTAGATAAGAGTTCAATTTCTTTCTTTTGAATGTGAATATACAGTTTCCCAGTATGTTGAAAAGTCTGTCCTTCACTTCATGGAACAGCCTTGGCATCATACCAAAAATCATTTGATCATGTATGTAAAGGTTTATTTCTAGTCTCTTCGTTGTATTCCATGTCTTTATGTTTGTTTCTATGCCAGTATCATTGTTTTCATTATTGGAACTTTGTAGTAAGATTTGAAATAAAGAAATGTAAGAGTCTTACAACTTTGTTCTTTTTTTTTTTTCAAAATTGTTTGACTATTTGGAGTTCCTTGAGATTATATATCAATTTTAGCATGGTTTCCCTATTTCTGAAGAAAAAAAGACATTCGAATTTTGATAGGGATTGTGAAGAATCTGTGAATTACTTTGAGTAGTATTGATATCTTGTCAATATTCTTTCCAATTCATAAACATGGGATATATTTCCATTTATTTATGCAAACTTTAATTTCCTTAAGTAATGTTTTATTGTTTTTATTGTACAAATCTTTCACCTCCTTCGTTACTTCCTAAGTATTTTATTCTTTGTAATAACATTATAAATCAAATTTATGTCATTTTATTTTCAAATTTTTCATTGTTAGTAACTGATTTTTGTGTGTTGAATTTGTATACTGCTACTTTGCCAAATTAATTTATTAGTTCTAACAGTTTCTTATGGAATTTTCAGGGTTTTCAACATATAAGACCATATTATCTATGAACAAAAATAATTTTATTGTTTTTTTATTTGAATGTCTTTTACTATTTTTTTTCTTTTCTTTTTTTTAACAAATTCCTCGGTTAAAACTTTCAGTACTGTGTTGAATAAAAGTGGCAAAAGAAGGCATCACTCCTTGTTCTTGATCTTGAAGGAAAGGGTTTCAAGTTTTTAACCACTGAATATGATGTTTACTATGGGTTTTTCATAACTGCCTTTTATATTGAGATAGTTGTCTCCTATTCTTAGTTTGTTTAGTGTTTTTATCATGAAACAATATTGAATTTTATCAAATTCTTTGCCTGCATCAATTTAGATGATCATGTGTTTTTTTACTGTTATTGTTAAAATGGTGTAGCATATTGATGGGGTTTTGCATACTGAACCATCCTTGCATTCCAGAAATAAATTCAATCTGATCATGGTGGGTAATTCTTTTCACATGCTACTGAATTCAGTTTGCTAGTATTTTTTTATGGTTTCTGCATCGATGTTCATAAGGAATATTGACTGGCAGTTTTGTCTTATCTTATAGTGTCATTGGTTGGGTTTTGGTATCAAGATAATGCAAGCTTCATAGAATGAGTTATTGTGTTTTTTTAATTTGTTTTTGTTTTGTTGTTGTTGGTTTTGAGTCAGGGTCTCACTCTGTTACCCAGGCTGGAGTGCAGTGGCATTATCATGATGATCATTGCTCATGGTAGTCTTGACCTCTTGGGTTCAAGGGACCTTTCCACCTCAGCATCCTAAGTAGCTGGGACTATAGGCATGTACCACCATGCCAAGTTAATTTTTTGTTGTTGTTTTTTTTTTTTTGGTAAAGACAAGATTTTGCTGTGTTGCACAGACTGGTCTCAGACTCTTGGGCTCAAGAAATCCACCCTCTTCAGTCTTTCAAAGTGCTGAGATTACAGGTGTGAGCCACTGTGCCTGGCCTTCCATTTAAAAACAGCAACAAAAAAAAATCTTTAAAAAGAATTTATGGCCAGTCGTGGGGGCTTATGCCCATAATCCCAGCACTTTGGGAGGCCAAGGTGAGAGGATTGCCTGAGCCCACAAGTTCAAGACCAGCCCGGGCAACTTGATGAGACCTCATCTCTACAATAACTCAAAAAATTAGCTGGGCTTGGTGGCACATTCCCGTAGTTCCAGCTACTTGGAAGACTGAGGTGGAATGATCACCTGAGCCCAGCATGCCGAGGCTACAGTGGCCATGAGTGTGCCACTGCACTTCAGCCTGAGCAACAGAGTGAGACTCCAACTCAAAAAATTAAAAAATTAAATAAAAACTTCTATAAATAAATAAACAAATAAATAAAAATAATTTGCACTAGTTCTTTAAATGTTTAATGAAGTTCACAGGTGATGCCAGCAGGTACAGAACTTTTCTTTGTCAAGATTTATTTTATAATTGATTTGATCACCTTACTAGTTATAGGGCTATTCAGATTTTCTGTTTGTTTGTGATTTTAAGTTTGTAAGTTTTATGTTTCTAGAAATGTGTCTATTTCATCTAGGTTACTCAATATGTTGGCATACAACTGTATTCTCTTATAATCCTTTTCATTTGTGTAGAATCAGTGGTGATATCTCTACTTTTCTGATTTTAGTAATTTCAGTCTTTTGTTCTTAGTCCATCTAGTTCAAGATTTGTCAATTTTGTTGATCTTGTCAAAGAATTACCTTTTGCTTTTATTAATTTTCTCTATTTTTTTCTACTCTCTATTTTATTTATCTCTACTCTAGTCTTTATTATTTTCTTTATTTTCCAGCTTTGGGTTTAGTTTACTCCTCTTCATCAAGTCCCTTAGTTGCACAGTTAGGTTGTTTGAGATCTATCTGACTTTTAATATATTCATAGCTATATTTCCCCCATAACACTACTTTCACTGCATCCCATAAGTCTGAGACTGAACAACGGGCAGAAGCTGGAAAAGTTTGGAGAAGGAGGATAGAAAAAAGCTATATTTGTGTGAATGGACCATAAAGGGTGATTCTGGTGAAAGTTCTGACTCAGCAAACTTCAGAGAAAGTCTGTCTTCTTAGAGATTACCTAAGTGGCCATGATCAGAATGTTGGTAGAAATATGAATAGTAAAGATCATTCTCTCCTGATAAGGTCTCAGAGGAAATGAGGAACATTGTATTGGAAACTAGATTAAATGGTCATATTTGTACTTGTTTTGAAGTGGCAAAGAACTTGGCTGGATCATGTTTGTATCCTAGTGTTTTGTGAAAGGAGTAACTTATAGGAAATGAAACAATATATTTGGCAGGAGAAATACCTATGCAAAGTGTTGATGGCATGGCATAGATTCTCTTTGCTGCTTATATTGAGACACAGAAAGAAACAAACTAAAGGCAGAATTTATAATCAAAAGTAAAGAAGAAGCTAAAGATTTGGAAAATTCTCAGCCTCCATTGAAAAGAAAAAAGGAGCACGCTGAGAAACAAATACCAAGGGTGTGGCCAAGCAACAATTTGGCAAGAAGACTAGTATCAGTAGAAGGGACCCAGATGCTATACATTAAGACAATAAAATGACTCCAAAGACATTGTGGCGATCTGGGCTGTCCTGTCCATCTCAGGCACAAGGTGCAGAATATTTTCAAAGGAGGGCCCTAGGGTCCCTTCAAGTCTTTGATCCCCATATTCCAGTGCAACGCCACTTAGTCATCCCAGGTGCAGCTTCACTGGGCCCAAGTGCAGGCCACAGTAGCCACTCCTCCAGAGAACACAGGTGGTGAATCCTGGTTACTTACATGTGGTGCTAACTCAGAAGGCATAGAGTGCAAGAGCTGTAGGAGCATGACTGTCCCTACCTAGATTTCAAAGGATGCCCTGGAAACTGCCACAGACTTGAGACCACCACAGACAACCCTCAGAGGACATTGTTCAACAAAACTGTAGTGATAGAGTCACCACTGAGACCCCCTGCTAAAGTCATGCTTGGTGGTACTGTAGGGGCTGGGTTGCCATGAGACCCCAGACCAGCAGAGCCACCAGAGTACAATTTCAGCCCAGAAGAGCCACAGTCCAAGACTGCAACCCATGAAAACTATGACTTGGGCTGCACCTAGCAAAGCCATGGGGACAGGGCCACCTGGAGTCCTAGGAGCTCAACTCCTGCCCCAGTGTGTCCAAAGAGGGGAACATGGAGTCAAAGAAGATTATTCCCAAGCCTTAAGAGTCAATGTTGTTTTCCTAGTTGAATTTTGGGCTTACTTAGGACTCCTTTCTTCTTTCCTATTTCCCTCTTTTGGAATGAAAATGTCTGTCTTATGTCAGTTTCAACATTTTATTTTGAAAGCACATAATTTTTTTTATTTCACAAGTTTACAGTTGGATAGGAATTTGTCTCAGGATGAAATACACCTTATGTCTCACCCATGTATGATTCAGAGAATATGTAGATAAACTCTGGACTTCAGACTTTTCAGCTGGTGCTAGAATGAGTTAAGACTTTGGGGGTTCAATAACTCAAAAAATAACAGATGCTGGAGAGGATGTGGTGCAAAGGGAACACCTACACACTGTTGGTGGGAGTGTAAACTAGTGCAACCTCTGTGGAAAGCAGTGTGGCGATTCC
>NW_007252357.1:167815-286106 GCF_000164805.1 Carlito syrichta | reverse complement strand
AAAAAAGAACAAAATCATGAATTTTGCAGCAACCTGGATGGAACTAGAGTCTATAATACTGAGTGCTTCACAGCAACAAAGATCTGAGTATCACATGTTCTCACTCATAAGTGGACTTTGAACTTCTATCGTAATACTATAAGAAAAGGATCAACAGTGGTGGGACTCTATGGGGGGGACAGGGAGGGCAAGGGTGGTGGTATTAATGGTAGTCAATATCTCTCTGGGGGGGACACCCTTTATCAACAAGGGTGCCTGAACGATGCATATTTATATACCTGACCCTTAACTGTACCCCACAATTTTAAAATAAAAAATATGTTTTAAAAAAAAGACATTGGGGGTTTCTGAGTTGGGATGAATGTATTTTACATATGAAAAGGACATGAAATTTGAAGGGCCAGGGGTAAGATGCTATGGTCTGAATATTGATGCTTCTAAAAATTTATACATTAAAATTTAATCTTTAATTGATAGGATTAAGAAGTGGGGGATTTAGGGAGTGATTAAGTCATGAACGTTTTGCACTCTTGAATGAGATTAGTGCCTTTATGAAAAAGATTGAAGGGCTGCCCTCTCCTTCCACCATATGAGAATATATAGTAAGATGTACCATCAAAGAAGAGAGAGCAGGTCCTCATCTGACACTAAATCTGTTGGCAACTTGACTTGGACTTTGTAGCCTCCAGAACTGTGTGAAATAAAATTTCTGTTGTTTACAAATTACCCAATTTAAGGTATTTTGTTACAGCAGCAGGAATGGACTAAAACAATCTGCTGCATCAGCCACTGTTCCCACTAAATATATGCAGAATTCTTCTTTCTTCTTCCTCTCCTTTGAATCCAATGCAAAGCTAGGCAAATGTTTTTTGCAACTCTGATTTTTCCAGTAACATCTATTATCAATTCATGTTTTACAGGCTATAGACATCCACCAAAATAGTGTAATGATAATGGATCTCTTATAATTTCTCTTTCTTTCCCATTCACCTACAAATTAACACCTCTCTACTTTTTTTCAAAATGTGTCCTAAATCACACTAAAAATCTTCTCAACTACTGTTTTGCCTGTACTTTTCTACATTTCTCAATTGCCTTGCGTTTTATGTTTCAGGGGGAAGAAATGCTTCAACTTTTCTCTCAATCTCCTATGTTCATTTCAACTCTTACCTTTGATCTCTTGTCTTCTCTCTCTACCTCTTCTCAAGGTTCCATAGAAAGGATGGAGTGCTCCTCCAGAAGGGAAAAACACCCCTAAGCTCTCATCAGCATGATTATCAGAAATGATTATCAGATTATTAAGCCAGCAAAAAAAAAAAAAAAGCAATATAAACATATAAAACAAGCTATGCTCTGTCTTGCTCTGTATCCCTCAACACCAGCCTGGTCTACAGGGAAGTGAGATTTCCTCTGTTTCCTAACCCTAAGTGGTCAGCTTTCCATGGCTTGATCTTATACTTGTGGGGCAGGCCTGCTCGTCTCCCGTTTCTCTGCCTGAGATTGGGGTGGGTGCATTCATTTGTAGCAAGAAACAGAAGGTTCTGTCACGTTTGCCAATCCAGCCTACCCAATTAAAAGCTAATATTGCAATCTCTATTTGGCTTCTTGTCTGCTCTTAATTGCTTAGAAGCCAAAACAGAGACTGGTGAGTGATTAGCAACCCCTAAACACCAACATTTCCTCTTCTGTTGTTTTTCTGTCTCTTTGCCTCTTGGTCTTAATTAATTTCATGCAGCATAATATGTTCTGACCTTCTTTGTATGAAAGAAGCTACTTGAAGCTCAATCATGGTCATTCTGAAGAATTCAGAGTGGCTTCCTAAAAAGAATGTTCTGACCTTTTTTCTGTTCATACATGAAATAAATAGGGAGCATATTGTGGGTCTAGCATGATGTCTGGCACACAGTGAGTATAAAATAATTATTTGTTGAAATAACACCAACTACAGCAATTTTCTAACAATACAGTCAAGGATCTACAGAGTGGCATATGTGATTATTTATAAATTTCCCATCCAAGAGTACCATATTTTCTGATTTTTAAAAACTAATTTTTAGATATTTTAGGTACTGATCACATAAGCCTTACAGTAGAATGGAAAAAAAATAAGCTATGATTTAACTGTCTGACCAGATTTTATTGCTAATCGGTCTCCCATCAAAATGGAGCATATTCAATAAAATTGATGCACTGTCTCACAGATCCAAAAGAAATTTTTCTAAGTCATCCATTCATTCACTAACAGAAACTTTATTGAATTTCTAATATAAGTAAGACACTGTACCTGGAAATAATAAGATAAATGAGACATTTTCTACCCTCAGGAGCTTATAATCTAATAGGAGAAATAATTCACATGTACAAATGGTCTTAATATAAGGAACGATTTGGTGATATATGAGATATACTTTAGGAGAGTAGAAAGATGGAAGTTTTGAGGGATCGGGAAGCTTGCTTTCAGCCAGAGTAGGAAAATCTGAGTTAGGAATTAAAGAGTTTTCGAGTTAAGATGGGGAGGAAGAAAGTTCAAGAAGAAGAAATACCTCCAGCAATACACAGACATGCATGGTTGTATCAGCACAATTCACAACACCACAAATCTCTATTAGAAGACGATATACTGTAGTGTTTTCATTTAATACAATACCATATGGCAATAAAATGAATGAAACATCACCAAATGCAAAAACATGGTTGAATCTCACATGTATAACTTTGAGCAAAAGAAATCAGATGCAAAAAAGAATATGTCACACGCAACATATGTAACTATTTCTATAATCTCCCAAAATGCAAGATTTATGGTTCTAGAATCAAAATGGTGGCTATGGTTAGATTTGGGGAGAGGAAAAGATTTGGGGATGGGAAAAGGGCACCAACAGAAGCTCTTGGGGATGCTGGTAGTGTTCTGTTTCTTGACCTGTGTCAGTGCTTATGTGAGGAAAAATTCACTAAGTTGCACATGCATGAGCTATGCATTTCTGTAATAAATACAGAATAAATTCAGGCATAGAGATGAAAAACTCAATATAGGTAATAAGACTGACAAGTCTACCAGGACTGCAGGTTTAAGGTAAGTGTAGGGGAAGTAATTTGTGGCGAGGCCAAGTATCTTGATAGTAAACTAGTAAGTGGTAAAATAAAGTGCCATGCAGTTTTTATACATCACTTACCCTTGCTTCTCCCCCCAAAACTCACCCCAACACCTGGATAATTTACAATGATTTTTCTGTATTTTAAAAGTTTAGAAAAAGAAGTTTTGAACAAGATGTTTGAGAGGGCTAAATAATGTTTAAGCTTGCTTTCCACTTGGTGAAAGAGTAAGTAATTGAGATACAGCTTAGCAATGATACAATTTACCTGAGTTTACCAATTCTCTCCTCCTCCCAGTCTACAAAGCAGATTGTGCATGACTATTCTATCCAGAGTGGCCAGAGGATTCACCGGGGAGTAACACTTGAGAGGGTTTTGTTAAATATTTCTGAGTTTTGTCAATATAAAACAGGATGAGAAAATGGAAGAAGCACCTTGTTCTTGATATCTGGCATTTATGTCCCCTCATCTTTTTTATGGGGTCTTGCTACGTTACCCAGGCTGGTCTTGAACTCCTGAGCTCAAGAAATCCTTCTACCTCATCCTCCAGAGTAGCTGGGATTACAGGTGTACACCACCGTGACTTTGTTTTTTGTTTTTTGTTTTTTTCCTTTAACAACCATTTGTTTAGCACCTACTACGTGCCAAACCCTATGTGATGTTCTGGACTTGGAAGCAAAGCCAAGGAATATATTCTGCAAGCCAAATAGACATTCCTTAGATATGTTAAACTTGACCAGTCTCACCTAAATTTCTGATTGTTAGAAACATAGAAAATACCATGGACCTGGGAGCCCAGTTAGGTCTGGGAGGGCCTTCCTAGCAGAGATACAAACATTTCTGCTTTAGACTAGAGTCGACTTGGCAATAGAGTATTTCATAGACTATTTTTAATAGGACTCTGCCTGTAATAGTACAGAAAGGATTTGCCAAGCAAATTACTGGTGGAAACAAGGAAAGTGTTAGCCTAGTTAAGAATGAAGAGTTTAAGAAAGAGCATTTGCATTCAAACAAAGAATATGCTAATTATAACTGAATCTTATCCACTTGTTAAAGCAGTTACAAGAATTTCCAGCATAGACGTTTCTGCTCCCCCTTTCCCTGTTAGCAGTGTTATGTACCTCCGTACTTCAGATTAATAAGATCTCATATGTATTTCACATCTTCAGCTCTAGTCTTGGCCTCTCTCCTAAAATTCTGGACATTATAACCAAGCAGACATTCCGTGGGGACTTCACAGTTCCCTTCCAGAACCTGATCCTACTCCCACACTGCCAATCCTGCTTATTGGCCACTTGGTCTCCCAAACTGGAATCCTGAGAACTTTCTGGACTCCTTCTCCCTTCTGCTGAGCAACCAACCCATCCAATCGACTTGTTCTACCTTCCAATTATCTCTGGGATTCACTTTCTCTTCTCCCTTCCAAGTACTGTATTTTCTAGCCCTTAGCATCTTTCCCTGAGCATTTAATGTGAATTATATTCTTCTCCTTGGTGTTCTTATCTCCAGTCTCTCCTGGCTTCAGCCCGCTCTCCTCAAGGCCTCTACTAAGGAGAACTCTCTAAAATGTAAATCTGATCACATTCCTTCAAAGACTGTCTATTGCCAAAAGAAGGAAAAGAATGTTCAAGTCAAAATGCTTAACAATAAAACATAATATAATAAGTTAAATGTATATTAAAGCTGCCTGGACTCACCTGTCAGACTGACAAAAAAGTAAAACAAAACAAGTGTCATAGCAATCTCTGCTCAGGAAGTCATAAGCAGCAAGCACTTTCATACATTGCCGGGGAGTATAAACTGGAAGATTCCTGTGGAGAATACTATAGCAATATCTCTCAAAATCATGATCACATAGATCCACAGTTTCATTTCTAAAAATGTATCCTACAGATATAAACTCACATTTTAGAAAGTATTTATGCATGAAGTTCTTGATTACTGCATTTTTTTGTAATAGCAAAAGATTAGAAACAAAGATATTCTTTAATAGAAAAGTGATTAAATAAACGATCATACACCCAAATAATGAAATTCTATGCAGCTGTCAAAAAAAGAAAGAAAAGTGATAAAGAAATAAAAGTTTTGTATATACCTAAATGGAAAGATCTCAAAGATATAAATGTGAAAAAAGGCAAGGTGCAAAACAGTGCCAAACTCATTTGTATAAAAGAGGAGAAACACACACACATACGTGTAGACACACACACACACACACACACACACACACACACACACACACACGTTTATGTATACATCCGTTTGACTTAGATGTGACAAAATAAATACCGGAAGATTAACTGGGGGACAAATAGGAGTTGTTACCTATAGTATATGTGTAGTTTTCACTGTATTTCTTTTTATACTTTTGATTGTGAGACCAAATGAATGTATTATATATTCAAAAAATAAATTTACTTTTTCTAGCATGCAGTAGCATGACATACATGCTCCTTCTTCATCCATGCCCAACTTACCTGTCTAGCCTCTTGTCCTATCATTCTACCCAGCCACCACTCACACAAAGCCTGCTGGTTATGGAGAGCTGAAGTTCTCCATAGTGTCTTGTCTTGTCTGAGCAGGTTTTTGTTCCTGTGTGAGATCCTTCTGACTCTCCTCTCTATCATCCCACCACTCCAGTCCAGCCTGTGTGGCCTCTTTAAAGATGTGCTCCCCATAAAGGGGGCATACCAGCATATGCCCAGCATTCCTAGAATATGCTAGTACCACACTTTGTACCTGTATTTATTTTCATCAGTCACAGACACCCTAAGACACAGTTCAGGGTTTGTTTCAAATGATGTTTACCTACCCTTCCCTAAGAAGGTCCTTCTCTCACTTCATAATATCCTTCAAAGTTGTCCACTAAATGACATTGTTTTCTAACATTTTTTGGTCTACTTTATTTGATAAAATGCTAAATCTTCAAGGAGAGTTTTTTTGTCTTAATTGTAGTAGTATTAATAATAGCTAATATTTATTTAACACTTTCTGTGCGCTGAGATAGCACTATCTCAGTCGAATTTTCTGTGATAATGAAAATATTCCATGTCTATATATGGTGACATTTGTCTTTTGTGGTGAGATTGAGTAATTGAATCATTAATTTTGCCTATTTTTAATTAATTAAAATTTAAATTTAGGCTAGGCACAGTAGCTCATGCCTGTAATTCCAGCACTTTGGGAGGCTAAGGCAGGAGGATTGCTTGAGCCCAGTAGTTTGAGATCAGCCTAGGCAACCACAGTCAGACTTTGTATCTCAAAAAATTAGTGGGGTGTGGTGGCATGTGCCTATAGCCCCAGCTACTCTGGAGACTGAGGCAGAAGAATTGTCTGAGCTCAGGAGATTAAGGTGCAGTGAGCCTTGGTCATACCACTGCACTCCACCTTAGGTGATAGAAAGAGTCTTTGACTCAAAAAAAATAATTAAAGTGTATATAATCACATGTATTAAGTAGCTACAGCAGTGGGCCATGCAGTTTTAAGCTTTGTGATAAACTCTTTATACGCATTACATCATTCAATCCTCAAAAGAACCCTACAAGGTAGATATTTTTACTATGTCAATCTTACAAATAAGAAAACCGAGTCTTAAAGAGTATATAAATGACCTCCCTACAATTACATAGCTTAAAAATGGTTAATATGGGTTTTAAACTAGTGTACGTTTAATGAAAGCATCTGTGCTCTTAAAATTTCACATAAAGGTTACGCAGTAAATAGCAAAGTCAAAAATTTATTCACATTAAATTCAGGTATGTAGACAAAATATAGATTTTTTAAATTACTGTTGTTAAATTAAATAAAATTTAATTTTAAGTCTGCCTCCATATGTAACAAAGTGCAATCTAACTTAGTATATAAACAAAGTGCAACTCAACTAAATAGTATATTCTTATACAAGTAGCTGCCAACTGATCAGAACATGTCTATATAAGACAAATGTAAGCTGTAACCAATCAAGTTACTCTTGTATGTCATATCTTTATTCTGTCTATAAACACTGCCTGCACATGTTGCTGAGGGGAGCTCTCTGAGCCTCTCCTGGTTCAGAGTGATGCCCGATTCATGAATTGCTAATTTCTCAGATAAACTTTGCTAATTTAACTTGTCTAACTTTTTTGACATTATTATTTTTAAAAGTATGTATTAAGGCATAATTTATAGATAGTAAAGCATATAGCTCAGATTATGTCTTTGTATGTCATCCATGTTATTTTATCAGTGGTCTGTACCTTTTTATTGCTGAGTAGCTTCCAGTTTGAGACTATTATAAGTAAAGCTACTAAATCATTCTTATACAAGTTTTTTTGTAGATTATATTTTCATTTCTTTTGCTAGCAAAAAAGAAGTGAATTTTTTGGGTGGGTCACAGCGCAGTCACAATGTTTAGCATTACACAAAACTTTTAATCTAGTTCTCAAATTAATTGTGCTATTTTACCCAACAACAATACATTTGAATCCACATGCTTGCCACCATTTGATTTTGTTAGTCTTTGTAATTTGGGCCATTTCAGTGACTATGTTATATAATGGTATCTCATTGTAGTTTTAATTTGAATTTCCTCAATGGTCAAAAATGTTGAGTACTTTTTTATGTGATTATTAGTCATTTTATCTTCCTTTGTGGAGTGAACAGAGAGAAACAGCCCTAGTATGGGTTCCTAGGCCATCAGAGATGGAAAATATGCCACAGGTAATCCTCAAATGAGAAAACCCACATATGAGCAACTCAGAAATGGCCATATCTCCAGTTTTATCATTTTTTAAAATATGCATGCTGTCTTTACTTGCAGGTTGTTTTTAGGGACACCATGAATACAGTATTTCACTGCTCTCTATAAACTTAAATATGTGCTTCATATTCTTCAGGTAGATAATCTTTATGGAGTGAGATGATAACTGATTAGAGGTGGTAAGGAACAGAGGCAAAGGTGCTGGCAGCTTTCCTCTTTCTTCACCATTCCCTGTCTAGTGGTTCTTCCTGATGTTTGCACCTGTAAACAGGACCCACCTCGGTCTCACAAGACACTTTGCTATGAATTCACAGAAAGCCAGCCATGTTTTATAGATTCTATGTCAGTCCCTTTTGTGGTCCTAGTGTGGCACCTAGATGTGTCTAACTTCAGATTTTCCTGCAAGTTCTGATTTGTGTGACTGGACTAGGGTTGGTTGATTGGTTCGTGGGCTTTCTCTGATTGTCTGCTTCCCTCACTGGACTTTTACTTCTCCAGTTGCTCCTACATTTGTGTAAGGACTAATTTCTATTTCATTTTACTTGTGTTAGTATAGCTTCCCTTGTTGAATTCTTACTGATGAGGTGAGGAAGAAGGGTGGAGAAAATGGGAAGAAGTAGAAAGGACAGAAAGCTCAGAGTTGCAGAAATTAATATGAGAATTGCTTGGAAGCCTTTGGCTGCTTCCTGCAGCGACAATGCTGGCATGTTATGACTGTATTGTGTAGAGAAAAAAAGCTTTATAATTCATTTTCATTTTTACCATTCATTGTGTCACCTTGGATAAGTCATTTTTGCTGTAGGGTTTTGAAAATGCATCACATGATTTCTGCAACAGATTTTTATTTCTGCAACAGAATGACCAGCAGGCTTGCATTTGCTTGGATTCATATTCGAATGATTACTTAATTTTCTGAACAGAGAGAAATAGTTCTAGGATGGGTTCCTAGGCCATCAGAGATGGAAAATGTGCCACAGATAATCCTCAAATGAGAAAGTCCACATATGAGCAATTCGGAGATGGCTATATCTTCAGTTTTATCACTGTTTAAAAATATGCATGCTCTCTTTACTTACAGGTCGTTTTAAGGACACTATGGAATACAGCCTTTCAGTGCTCTTTATAAACTAAAATATGTGCTTCAACTTATAAGCATGACTGTCCTCAGCATTATCATCATGATTCTCATAATTACTGGTTTGTATTTCCACTGGGTAAGATAATCTGTCACTTCGGCTATCTTTTGGCAAACCCAGATAAAAGTTTAGAAGAGAAGAAAGAAATTAGGGTTGCCAAGTTGCTGTGAGGTTTTGAATTCTCTGTGCATCTCTATTATTTCTCTTATACCAATTCCGCTTGACCACATAGTCAAGAGCTGGTTGAACCACTCTTGCCCATGGGAGAATTAATGCACATTCAGATTAGGAAGTCCGGTCTGGGTCTTGCAAAGCATACTGTCCAATAAGATCTCATTCACACCACAGGGTATCCCACTAGGAATGATGGCATACTAGAAGCAAAACCCAGAGAGTACTTCTGATGGTAGAAGTTTAATCACATGGTCTGTCCCTTGTACACTAATTGATGTTACAGTCTGTTGCCTTTCCTTTGTCTTGCTGAATGGGATTGGGAGTGTGGCGGTCCGGAAACAAACACAGAAAAATGATGAGGTTAAAAACATGGCATAGTTGAAAAAGCATTATTCATTCAGGAGACCTGGGTTCTAGTCTTGACTTGGAGACTAATGTTGGGAAACTCCAATAAACTTCTGGGCTTCATTTATGAAATTATAAGATTGTACTGGCAAAGTTGTCTCCAAATGGCAAACTCCAAATTAAATAGAGATGTGGGGCTCTGGGTTGAGAACAGGGCTCTGACCTTACCAGTGGTGTAGTCAAGGGGGTAAGATGCTTCTTTATGTATCTCCTTTTTACTTAGGTTAGTTTGACATCATTCTGCCTCCTACTTTATAAAGTACAAAGTACTGTTTTATTAAAATCAGAATTATTTTGCTTAAAGAAAAAATAAAGCATAAAAGCATATTGTACTGTTTCTAGAATTATTTATAGCTTTAAATGTTATGAAATGTAAGTTATTTACAGGCAATTCACCATATCCTAATAGAACTCTTCCATGTAAAACCTTATTCATTCATTCATTTGTACATTAATTAACATTATTGAATACCAGATATAAAACTTAGAGCTAAGAGAAGAAAAACAAATTTAAAACCTCCTTTTACCATTGGCTCTCTTAGGCCTAGGGGTCAGACGAGCAAATGAAAAACTACAATAAAATGTGATAAATGTTATAATAGAAGCTGGTAAAAATTGCTATAGGAATATAAAGGAATCCATTCATTCTGCTAGAGGGCTTTGAAAATATATCACATGATAGCTTTTTTTTTTTTTTCCTGTAACAGATTGACCTGCAGACTTGCATTTGTTTGGGTTCATATTCAAATGATTTCCTCATTTTCTGAACAGAGAGAAACCTCCTAGTTTGGGTTCCTAGGCCATCAGAGATGGGAAATGTGCCACAAATAACTCTCAAATCAGAAAACCCACATATGGGCAATTCAGAGGTAGCTATATATTGCTTTACTGTCAAGTTGAAGAAAACCTTATAAAGACCATCCACATGTAGCCTTTCAAGCACACAATCAGTACATTACTTTAATATAAAAAATAAGTATAATGGAGAAAGAGCTATGTTTTCCAGGTGCCTAAATCATTGAATCATGTTCTTCTCTAACTATGCAAAAGGTTTGCATTTACTCTCAACACATATTTCATTTGGCTTGTTGACAGTTTATGAAGGGCAAGAAGAATTTCTCCCTCTCATGTCTGATCAAATGCACAAAGAGAAGTGCCAGCAATTAACTTAAAACTTTGGCAGTGGTGGTGTCCCATGCCTCATTTAACAATAGGTCTGCAATTCTGACCCCATAATAATGTCTTTCCTCAGTAACTTATTCCCTCAGTTATCCAGTGCTTACTTGTCAAGGTTTGAGCCTTGAACCCTTTTTGCTTCTATACATTTCCAGAAGCACAAACCTTCATATAATTTATGAAATTGTGAAACAAAGCACATACTATGTATGGGAAGTTTTGCTTCTTTGTCTACACTGAGCAGTATTTTTAAAAGTCATAAAACATGGGACTTGAGGGTTTTATTCCCAACTTTTTACATAATTCGAAATCTGTATATTTATAGACAACATTAAGTTTTTAAAAATTAATATTGATGGTAACT
This sequence comes from Carlito syrichta, assembly GCF_000164805.1. Classification (NCBI taxonomy): domain Eukaryota; kingdom Metazoa; phylum Chordata; class Mammalia; order Primates; family Tarsiidae; genus Carlito; species Carlito syrichta. Next base: position 275,020 of record NW_007252357.1, on the reverse strand, counting down.
CTAGTAGTAACCATTGACTATAAGAATATTTGACATAAGCTGGGCTCGGTGGCTCAGCCTGTAATTCCAGCGCTTTGGGAGGCTGAGGTGAGTGGATTGCCTGAGCCCGTGTGTTCGAGACCCACCTGGGCAGGTGAGACCTCATCTCTACAATAAATCAAAAAATTAGCCGGGCGTAGTAGCGCGCGCCTATAGTTCCAGCTACTGGAAGGCTGAGGTGGAAGGATCACTGGAGCCCAGCAGGTCGAGTGTGGGCGACTGAGTGAGACTCCAACTCAAAAAAAAAAGAATATTTGACATAGCTCAAATAGTATCAAGTGTTTTATTTGTATCCATTGTGCTTTCGTTAACAGTACCTCATAATTTTCCAGCTTGGGATAAATTTTAGTGAAATTAAAACTTAAATGTATGTAATTCATTGCATTCAGTGCCAATTATCAGATTCCCATGATTATATTTAACTAGCACTCAACCTTCAAGGCTCATCTTAAATGCTGCCTCCTCTGTGAAGTCAGTCACCACCTTACCTCACACAGATTCCCCCTTCTGTGGTCAAAGAGCACTTGGTTCATTGACCTCTAATTTTACATTTAAAATATGCCACATCTTGGAGTAAAATGTTGCTAATATTCTGTGTGGTTTTCTTTTTTCCACAACTAAAAATGCACAAACCTCATTTCCCTGAACACAGAGGAATTACTTTATGTTTTTCTTCCTTTCATACCATTCATACCAGTCTCTCGTTCATTTATCCAGTCATGCATTCATTTGACAGATATTTTGAGTTACAACTCTCATATGTCAGACACTGTACTGGGCACTAGGAGTATAAGCCACCCTCAAATAATGTAGTTGAATGGAGAAACAAACAAGTATATATGAGCTTACAATGCAGAGTGATAAAAGTAAGCGCTGGAGGATATTGAAGTACATAGGAAAGACTCCTATACAGGAATTGAGTCATTACAGAAGACTTCTGGGGTAGAGGCTGTAGGGAATCTATTCTAAGTAATAGGAAGATCATAAACAAAACCCTAGAGAAGATGCAACAAATGCCAGAGTTTATAGATGGGAGTATCTGAAATAATCTGTTAGTGGAAACAAAAAGAACAGAGAAAGAACAAGAAAATAAGAGAGGAAAAAGATGAGAAAAATATATTTCAGATTCTCTTCATTTTTAATGCAACATATTTTTAAAGTACATGCAATTTTAAAAGTTCTTTGTTGGAAGTCTTTTGAGGAAAACTACTCTATAAACAACACAAATAAACTAATTACTAAATATTGGATTTACTTTTAAGGAGAGTGAATCAAACTCTCATTGGAAAAAAGCATGTTTAGCTACCTGAGGCAGCTTGCCTTCTACAGGGAGCTAAATGTCTTTATTTCCAAGGATGAGTGTATTTTACTCACTAAGATAAGACTTGATTATACCTGTCCTTTCTAGAATCCCTGAGGGCTAGGTAATTCGATGATGGTGGAATCCTTCTTGAGTTAAATAACTGTGTATACATTGGGGGGACAGGAGGAGGAGTCAAGTAAGAGACTAGGAACTGTACTAAATTGAGTCCATTTATTTGTTGTATAGGGGCCAGAGAGTCTCAGCAACAGAATTTTCTCAAATAAAATTAAACACCAAAATAAACAGGAAGTGTCACACCCTTGTCATAGCTCAAATTTATCATGAAACAATAATGATAATGACATTTACCAGTTATTAAGAATGTACTTAGGGCCGGGCTCGGTGGCTCAGCCTGTAATCCCAGCACTTTGGGAGGCTGAGGTGAGGGGATGGCCTGAGCCCCCGGGTTCGAGACCCACCTGGGTAACTTGGCGAGAGCTCATCTACAATAAATCAAAAAGTAGCTGGGCGTGATAGTACGCACCTGTAGTTCCAGCTACCTGGAAGACTGAGGCGGAAGGATCTCCAGGGCCCAGCAGGTCGAGGCTGCAGTGGTGGGGAGTGGCCACTGCACTCCAATCTGAGTGACAGAGTGAGACTCCAACTCAAAAAAAAAAAATGTATTTAGTACCTGAAAATGTGCTAGGGGGTCTGCATATTGTTTTTCATCCTCATGAAACCCTGAAGTTTAGGCATTATTGTTTGCATTAGAAAGTACATCATAAACATTTGTTAAATGAGTGAATAAACACTCCACCTAACATATTACTCCAGAAACACTTCAATTTACCCATCCAACAATAAAAATTTAGCAAATTCTGTGTGACATGCACCTAGCAAATCTTTTAGCTTCCTAGAAATCTGAACCTAGTTAGTCATTACAAAGAAACAGACATGCAAATATAACTCACTTGTGGTCTCTGGCACTTATTTAGTATTTACTGAATGATTACATGAATGAATGTATGTAAGAAAGACAAAGATGCTCCCAAAGCAGCATATCGAGGAATCTCTTCCCAAAGAGGGAATCCGCGTTGCTTCATTCTGAAGCAGACAACCAATATTGAGCATATTTCCATCAATGTGTAGAAGGAGTGATTTTCATTCTCCATTATAGCCTTTCCCAAACTGCTGTTGCATGGTATCCCAACGCCCAAGGGAAGACAGAATGTAGCAAGGAGAGGGGAAAAAAACATCGCCATTCCTCTCCTTAGCAATAAAAGAGTTTGGATAAATTCAATAGATTTGATCAATGGATCTAACAAAATAATTTGAGACTTTATGGCTTATTGATCAAGGAACTATGCCTGAGAGGTGCCCATCCATCACCTTTGAGGCCAGAGAACTCCCAGCGAAAACACTGCTCCTGCTGCAAATCACAGTCACCCCTCTGAATTCAAAAGTTCAATGGTTCTGTCTACCAGAAAAATCTTGGCAAGGCCTAACAAGGCATTATTTTTTCTGCAGGAGAAGTAACAGCTAGTAGACACAATGAACTAGAAATTGAGTATACATTATGGCCTGGCACGATGGCTCGTGTCTGTAATCTCAGCACTTTGGGAGGCTGTGGTGGGAGAATTACTTGAGGCAGGCATTTGAGATCAGCCTGGGGCAACATAGAGAGACCTCATCTGTACAAAAAAATAATAATTTAATTTAATTTAATTTAAAAATAGCCAGGTGTGGTGTTACACATCTGTAGTCCCAGCTACTCAGGAAACTGAGGCAGAAGGATTCCTTGAGCCCAGGAGTTTGGGGCTACAGTGAGACATAATCTACCACTGCACTCCAGCATAGGCAACAGAGCAAGACCTGTCTCAAAAAAAAAAAGAAAGAAAGCAAAAGAAACTGAGTATTTACTGAGTATATATTATAAATGCAATCCTTAATCCTTACCATGACCTTGTCAGATAAGTGACAGGATTCTTTTTTTTTTCTGAAAGCAAGATTTATTGAGAGGACAGAAAATCTCCCACAGTGGGAGGGGACCTGAAGGGGTCGCCCAAGTGACAGAATTCTTATTTGACAGATAAGGAAAGTGAGACTCAGAACAGTTAAGCAACCCACCAGACACACAGCTAGTACGTGAGTTGGCATCAAATCCCTCTCTCCCTCTTCCTCTCCAGACAATTCACTGAACTCCTTGGGAAGATGTCTCCTGTGGGAGTTGCAAGTCAGAACAGCACTATCTTAAGGAATAATAATATCCAGATAAAAATAATCTATTCAACCTTTTCAGAATTATTTAAAAAAAAATATGAGCAACTGCAAGGCATCAACATTTTTCTAAACACTAGGATACAACAGTAAGCAAAGGTAGACAAAGACCTTGCCCTCGTGGGGTTTACCTTCTCATATAAGAGATGAAAATGCATAATAAACAATGGTGTGCAACACGTTTACTTAACAATCTAGATTCAGTGGGATATAAAGTAAAAAATTTTTTTTTCTTTTTAATCATCACAGAACCTTTTTTAAATATGTGTGCTGAAGTTTCTTCCTGACCTTCGAATGAAATCTAGGTCACCTCTCATAGCTTTCCTCATCATTTTCAGGTATTATTGAACAGTCTTATTCCCAGGAATTTGAATTCCAACCCAACTTAATATCAAAATATCATTCTTTCATCAGTTTTTAGGTTTTAGCTTATCCTCCAGCCTGGGCTAAGAAATTGGCAACAGTAAAGGAACAGAAAATGCAGTTCAATTCCTCTCTGTTTCCTTAGTCCTCCTCACTCCTCATTTTGTTGTCTCTGATTACTCCAAGACTGGGTAGGCAGGAGGAGAGGAAGAACAGTTAAAGGACAAGATAGTTCTTTGTTAGTAGAACTGTAGTCCTGCCAAGCACAGTGGCTCACACCTGTAATTTCTGTATTTGGGAGGCTGAGGCAGGAGGATGACTTGAATCCAGGAGTTTGAGACCAGCCTGGACAAAATAGTGAGATCTCATCTCTACAAAAAATCAAAAAATTAGCCAAGCATGATGGCACATACCCTCAGCTACAAGAAAAGAGAGAGAGAGAGAGAGAGAGAGAGCACATGAGCACACTATAGTCTGGTTCTTTCTTTTCAGGGAAACTTTGTAAGTCCTTTGGTGAGCTCCTCTCTCTGGAGACCTCTGTTAGAAGCAATTCCTGGTAAGAGTCTTGCAGCTCAGTCAGGTCACTTATGACCCCACCCATCTAACCTACAGCCCTACTTAACAATCCACCTCCAGCCTTCCTCTGGGTGCCTTCCACAGGCAGGAAGCCTTTTCGAATAAGGTCCTCTTCAAGGAGATTAAAGCCTGAGAACATTGTTCAGGTCTGCCTGGTTTTCTGAAAAGCAAGAACATCTTTGTTCCACTGTGAGTGAATGCAGCTTGCTCTCACTGTGGCTCTGCCTACTCATCCTGCCCTCAGAGAGGCTCCAGACAACCTACCACCTTTGGGCTCTACAGGCAGGAATCTGGTGTCAGTCTTTCTGTTCACCCTGACTAAAATCCAGAGACACAGGTCACATTTGCTGAGCAGATTTCTTGTAAACCATTTACTTGGTTTATGTTAAAGAGGAAGTTTCCTTCATGTCAAGAGGAAGGAACCAATGAACAAGGTAGCTAAACAGTCTCTCTTCAGAGAAACACTTGCTCTCTCATCTTCCTCTCATCAATCCTCTCACCTCTGCTTACAAATCTTTGAGATGGGTGAAGGGCTAAGGGCCAATAGACACTTTTTAAGTCTCCCTCTCATAGATATACATAGGATGGCACTTTTCTTTATCATGTCCAAATAACAACCTTGCTCTCATGAACATAATACATTTTCACTTAGTAATGAGTGTTATGAAAGAAACTAAAGCAGAGAAAAGGACAGAGTGTCAAAGGGGTGAGTGGCAGTGATGACTCCAGATAAGATGGTAAGAGAAAGCTATTCAGAGAAAAAGCGAAAATCTGAAAGAAGCAAGGAAGTGAGTCATCCAAAGATCAGGGGAAAGTGTATTAAGGCAGAGAAAACAGCAAATGCACAGGTCCTGAAGCGGAAATGAATGAGGTATATTCAAGAAATAAGAAAGCCAATGTAGGTAGAGTTGAATGAAGGAAAGAAGTAACAGGATTCAGTACAAAAGACGTGGATCAGGACCAAGTCAGGTAGGGTACTCTGGGCCATAGGAAGGTGTTTGGATTTGATTCAGTGATAGAGCCATTGGAGGATTTTGAGCAGGGTGGCATTAGGAGTCTGGGTTTTGTGTTTCAAGGATCACCTTGGCTGCTATGTGTATAACAGATAATGGAGTTATAACCATCCATACAGGCAAACTATGCTGAGGATCTGGTGGGAGCATCATGCCTTATGTGCATGTTCAGCCTAGCTATAAGACTTATACATACAGAGCAATAAAGGAGCAACACAGATGCTGTGTAAAATTCCTCCAGGTCTCCTCCTAGTTCAAGCTATGGAATGTGAGGCCAGAGGTGGGAAGGAGTATACTCAAGAACACAGAGAAGTTTAATACAATGTAGCTAGAAAAGTGAATAAGTGCTAAATACATTCAAGAGAGAGTCCTTAAATGCAAGGTGTTTGGATTTTGTTGCTGCATAACAAATCATTCCAGACTTTGTAACCAAAAACAAAAACCATCATTTTGTCATATTCTTAAGGGTATAGGTAAAAATGCAGAGATAGGATGAAGGAAAATATTTTTGACAATCAGAAGTATTTCGTGATCATTCCAAAAAATGGGGAAGGGATCGAGACAATTTTGGGGCATAACACAAAGAACAAAAGTGATATCTGCCTATGTTAGATGCCTGCACTCACAAAGTTCTGTGTATGCACAAGCATACACAAGTACACACACATGCACACACACAATTATAGCCCCCAGAACCCTCTAACCCAAAACTGTGATAGCATCCACTCTGAACAGTACTCCTTACCCATAGCAATTGGGGCAACTGGTGTCGATGCTCCGCTACTTCTGTAAACATTTATGTATCCTTGGAGAGCTCCCTCCAACTTACTGGCAAAGGTTTGCTGACGGTTGTCCTCTCAGCTCAGGGCAAAGTAATTTCTTTGGAATCCTGTTGTCATCCATCCTCTTCACAAGAACAGCCTGGAGAAGTAGAGTTGCAAAGTGCACGGCTTTGATGCCTGTGGATTGGACGGGCTCCAGCTTCCTACTCTTAGCGACCTTGTTCTGCCATTTGATGTTAAATATAGAATGTAAGGGGCAGGGTGAGAACTCCAGAGTCCCAGACAAATTCTAATTCTTCCTGTCTCTCCATCTATCACCATCTGCTTATCTCTCTGTTTTACAATGCTTATCATCACAGTGCTTAGTTATTTCCAGTCTCCTTATTCTGCTATAAATTAATCCACCCTTTTATAGTGGGACATATGCTTAATAATATCACAACTACTAAAGATACAATAAAATACTAACTAACCACAACTCATCTTGCTACAAGCTTCAGGAAGCTAGAAATTAAAGCAGAAAACATCAAACTTAAAAAAGAAGTTTAGATAAGAGTTGTCCAAAAACCTCATAGAGTTTGTGAAGAACATGTACACTCTGACCAATGTGTTTTTCATATATTTAGTTTGTCTATATAAAAACATAATTTTCAGAAGATTTAACAAATAAGTGCTATGGTGTATTGAGAAAAAATATATTAAGTTATAGATATCCTAGATAGAAATACATCTCTTACAGCACTCTGTTTAGTGCAAGACCACTGAAAGTTTGCTCTGTAATCTCCGGCAATCACTCGAGGCCTGTTTCCTGATCTTTTAACTGAAAGAGTGAAGTCAGTGATTTCTCTGTTTATTTTAGATTTATGATTTGAAGATTCAAAATATGGTGAATGGTATATCTCAGTTAAATAGAATATTTATTTCCCTATATTCTATTTAATTAAGTTCTATTATAGTAGAAATGATAGTTATGCATTTTATCTGTATATCATGAAACTTTATAAACATTTTCACATCTGTTTATGCTCTTATTTTAACTTCAAATGACCCCTATTTCTGTGTCCTATCAAGTATATGACATTGAAGAGATGGACACAAGTACATAACAGGCAAAAAAAATTTATTTGGCACAGTGGTATGGTAGTTACTTTATCTTGAGTTTTAAAAAACTTACTTTTTATTCAAGATGAAAACTAAAATGATGGAAACTTAAGTCATTCAATATACTTCTGTAACAAAGCAGCACAATAATCTTTCAAGGACATAAAAAATAAATATCCAAGTTCAACTATAGGCCCAGGTCAAAACTAAGTTTTAATTAACTATCTAAAAATAATATACTTTTAAATTTAGAAAGCACGCTCACAGACATTATTTCATCTGAATCTCATAATGACCCCAAGTCATTAATTACAACAGAATTGTTTATTTCATTTTATAGATGAATCAACTGAGGCTCAAAGAAGAGGTGACTTGTCCAAAAGCATAAACATAATTAAAGAGGAAATCAGGACCTAACAGAACCATAGATTTCAAAGTTCATAGGGATTTTTTTTTTTTTGAGTCAAAGTCTCACTCCATCGCCCAGACTGGAGTGCAGTGGCACACTCACTGCCACCCCAGCATCAACTTGCTAGGCTCCGACAATCCTTCTGCCTCAGTCTTCCCAGTAGCCACAACTACAGGCACGCACTACCATGATCGGCTAAGTATTTGACTTATTGTTGAGACGAGGTCTCACCATGTTGCCCAGGCTGGTCTTGAACCCGTGGGCTCAGGCAATCCTCTCATCTCAGCCTCCAAAGTGCTGGGATTATAGGCTTGAGCCACCACGCCTGACCTTCACAAGGATCTTAAAAGTCATCTAATGAAATCTCTCCTCAGAGGCTTCGGTTCTGTGACAGTGATGGTCAACTCAAAATCAGAGTTTTCTTTCCATAATATAGATGTGTAGCTGGATGCGGCTTCCCATCCAGAGACCACATTAGCCAGTCTGTCTTGTATCTACGTGGGATCATGACTAATTAGCACCAATAGAATGTGAACGGAAGTGATATATGTCACCTCTGGGTTAAGATGGGCAAGAAGTAGTTCTTATTCCTTCTAAATTTTCTGTTTCCCTGACTCAGAGGACACAAGCCCAAGAAGATGGTAGTACTAAAGATAGCAGTAGCCTGGTGCCCTGAATCACAAGGAAGAAAGTCATCTTCCAACAGGAATACTCACACAGTTCATTAAATGAACTACTGGAATACTGTGGAAATAGGCCATCATTCAGTACATGAACAAGAAATAATCTAATTGTGTTAAGACAGTAACATTAAAAATGTACTTTCTTCTATAGTTAGCATTACCCCAATAAATAAATATCCCTCCAGAAGCTCCCAGCCTCCGTCTAAACACAGTAACAAGGGCTCACTCCTCTTGTAGGTAGACCATTCCATATTTGAATAGCTTCTGATCATTAAAAGCTTTTCACTACAATGAGCAGTATTTTTTTCCCTATTATCTCAGTTTGATCCTGGTGTGCCTTTGAACACACATAGAACTGATGAAACACCTCTTTCGCATGACACGTCTGACCCCAATCCCTTATCGTGGACTATCTTTACTATAGACAAATGACTCTTTAAAGAAATAAAGTTTCCACAAGACCATAAATTCCTTCTTCTCTGACTAGTCCTGATGTAATTCTGGGCAAATAACAGGGGTTGATGAATACTGAGTGTCTCATAGAAACTTGACCTGATTTTGGAGTTGAATGGTCATCTACTTTAGAGACATTTCCAAATTCACCCAGACCAAGTTATTTTCTTTCTCCACTGTATTCTTACAGTACCTCTCATTCTTTTTCTGTTATAACCCCTTCCACATCGTATGATAATTGTAACCCACAAGGGCATCTGGGCTATAAAGCTATAAGGGCATATCATCAGCAAGAAGCCCATTTGACATTTCAGTACCCAGAGAACCACAGCTTACACAGCTTACACAACTCCAGGAAGCATCATTCCCATTATAGTCCACAAAGTTGATCCTGATCATACAACCCCTTGGAGTCCTAAAAGTGATTCCAATGTGCCCTTACTTACTCTTTCCCTTAGGTTACCCCTCAGTATACTTTGTAGGTTCCCAGAGATCTCATGGTTTTTCGTGCTCACTCCTTTTCTATTATTTTCACTCTGCACATGCAGACCCAAGCTTCAACCTACATACCCTTCCTGCCTTGCATTCAATGGGAGCAAACATAATGTATTCAGTATGGGGCAGCAACAAGACAACAAATTTCAAACTTGCCAGGATTGACAGCTATAATAGAATAGCTTGAGAAATCATATGTTAAATGGGAAATCAGCTGGATAGGGAGCATGAAAGAAGCTGAAAGCCCCACCACTGCCTGTGACTTTCTTATTTACTTGTATGTCTTCTCCTCTCATGTATTTTATATCTATTTACTTGCTTATTTAAAACTTGTGTAACACTTGCCAGGTGCTGGGCATTGTTCTGAGCATTTTACAGATGTTAACTCATTTAGCCTTCATAACTACTGCATATAGGTTCTATTGCTATCTCATTTTACAGATGAGGAAACCGGAGACAAAGAGGCCTTGCCCAAGGTCCCCAACAAGTAAGAGTTACGGGAGAATTTGAATCCAGAACATATGCTAACTACTAACTCTGCTGCCACTTTCAAGAGTTCTTTAAGAGTGAAGACAGGACCATACTTTGTTTTGTATCCCCACAACCTGGCATTAATATCTGCAATATACTGGGCATTAAAAACTGCTTGAATGAATGAGCGAATGAATAAATGAATGGACATCTTTCTTCATTTACTCGGAAAGGGTGTCCTGAATGGAAACTTATCCCACTGGAAGTCTAAAGCCATCTCTAAAGGTACTTTTTTTATTGCTTACCATTGCAGAACACAGGCACACAATGCTTCTCTAAGACACCTAATGACAAGCTAAAATCAATCTACCCTTTGCAGACAGAAACACAGCGGGAAACAGCAATCTCATCTACTTCCGAATGCATTCTCTTCATACCAGTCCCAGAGAAGACGCCTCAACAGAGGAGCATTTCTGGATGCTGCTTCATCCAGAAAGCAAGATGATATGTACCCAGCAAAATGGAGTTACTCAAACAAACCACAGCCCATCTGAGGCAGAGGTGTGGTGAGAGGAAGGCAGTCACCAGAGCGACTGGTGCTCCTGGCTAGGAACTAACCTCACTGGAATTTTCCTGATAACCTTCTGGCGGTCATCTGAGTTGCCCGTTTGGCCTTTTTCTCATCAATATGTTGGAAAGGGGTTTGCCATTTTATGAAAAGGAAAGTGAAATTTGACTCAGAGAGCTTAAATGGCATGCCCAAGTTCACGTGGCTGCTAAACTAAACTTTGGATCAGGATTTTGGATGGAAATTCTTTGATTTTCATACTTGCAAATGCTATTTTTGGAAATGTATCTAGGATAAACCTTAAGCAGACAAGAAATAGTCTGGGATGCTGAGCCTCCAGGAAGGTTTAATCTGTTATTTTCCCTTCCCTCTTGGACCCATACTAGATAAAGTTCCTGCTGTCTCAGTGGAAAGTCCCATCCTGGACCTGAGGCAAATAATTTCCTGTAGTTTATCAAATCCTCAGTGCACTGCGAAGAGAGAGGGAGAGCAAACAGCTCCAACTCTTCAACCAAGCAGCTGTAATTTTGAATGTCATTAGCCTCTCTGCTCTTGCTTTTTGTAGTTTTGCACATAAAACAAACGGATTGGATTAAATATGTCCTAGGTCCTGTGTGGAGTGACATAGAAACTACAGGTGAGCTACATTGGAAGACAATGCAATTGGGTTAGAAAGTATTCAAACCTTAACTGTAGACAAGGGGCTGTGAACTCTTAGTGGTCTCAGAAATGCATCTGAGAATTTACTGTAGACTGCTGAGGACATCGGCCCCATGTGCTGTGGCCTCAAATGTCAATAAAATGATAAGCATGATCCAAAAGGGTATTATAACACACAAAGCAGAACACATTTAGCATTTACCCAGAAAACAAAACGGGTGCATTCTTCTTTGAAAGGCAATGCTCTCCAAGTTGCTGCACCTCTTGAAACAGACTGAGGAATTAGAACAAATCCTCAAAAGAAGAAAATTTTAATGACTTTGAGCATGGAAAGTGGTGATCATTGAAGGACAGCCTAAAAAGATTTAAATTACACCACGATTAAGAAAAAGCAATTCTCTGCCATTAGTATCCCATATAATATTTAATAACATTTCTTAATTTAGTCATACATACATATTTAAAGTTTTAGATTAAGTAAAGTGAAATGTTATTATAGAAATAATGTTTTTTTAACTCTCCCATATTATGAAACACTTGTACTCAAACTCTTCACATGCACCAGTAAGTATAAGTAATTATTTCATCATTAAAGTCACATCTGGGGCAGGGCACAGTAGCTCAAATCTATAATCTCAGAACTTGGTAGGCCAAAGTGGGAAGATTACTTGAACCTAGAAGTTCAAAATCAGCCTGAGCAACAGAATGAGGTCCAACTCTGCAAAAAAGTTAAAAAATTAACCAGGTGTGGTGGTGCACACCTATAGTCCTACCTACTCAGAAGCCTGAGGCAAGAGGACCACTTGAGTTCAGGCATTTGAGGCTGCATTGGACTATGATTCATGCCAATACTACAGTCTGGGCAACAGAACAAGACCTAGTCTAAAAAAAAAACAAGACGTTTTGGGTCATCTAACACAGTTTTACAAAGCACATCCTCTTCACTGCCATTTGAAATGCAACACTTTTGAATTCATATACCATACTATACCAGAAATTATATTTCAGCTCACAAGTACTCATTCACGTATCACTTGGACAATGGGTCATTTCATTCACTCTATAATTATAATTAAGATACTTATAACACTACAATTTATTTCATATTCTTTCCACAACCGAACCCCTTAAATGTACTGCTTTTTTAAGTTGTTCACAATTACATTAAACATTTGCAACTGTCAGATTATATCCCCAGAAAAAATGACTAAATTACTAATATTTGCTTTCTTTTATTTTAAAAATTTCATCAGATGTCTTATCTAAGCAACACAAACTAGCGTTAATTGAAATGATTTAAGGATAATTTGTTTTCTTTTAACAAGTACTTTGGTTTGTTTTGTTTTGTTTTGTTTTGTTTTGTCGCCCAGCCACCGCAGCCTCGACCTGCTGGGCTCCAGCGATCCTTCCACCTCAGCCTTCCAAGTAGCTGGAACTACAGGTGCGCGCTACCACCCCCAGCTGATTTTTGATTTATTGTAGAGATGAGGTCTCGCCAAGTTGCCCAGGCGGGTCTCGAACCCACGGGTTCAGGCAATCCACTCACCTCAGCCTCCCAAGGTGCAGGATTACAGGCTGAGCCACCAAGCCCGGCTTGTTATTTTTTTTGAGAGAGCATGCTGTGATATAAGAGATTATAGGCTCAAAGGTAAAGCTATTTCTTTTTTTCCAAAGAATAATTAGAAGATAGCTTACCTTATATTTATGCTTATAGGGGATACCAAATACAAATTTTCAAATGTAATAAAGGCTATAATTTGGTTATTTTAAAAAATATTATTACCTAGAACATTGATTGTAAAGGGGTTTGGAAACATGATAGGTAGATAGATAGATAGATAGATAGAGATTGATAGACAAATTATTGATATATAAATGATTGATAGAAAGATAATTGATAGATGATTGATAGAAAATAAATAGATACTGATTATTGATTAAAGATGATTATAGAGAGTAATGGATAGATAATGATTGATAGAAAGATAGACAGACAGACAGACAGACAGAAAGATAGATAGATGAGAATTGACTCAGGCATTTATGGAAGCTGAACATTCCTACTACCTGCAGTCAGCAAGCTGGAGACCCAGAAAAATCCAAGGGTGCACTTCCAATCTGAGTCCAAAGGCCTTAGAGCCTGGAGAGCCAATGGTATAAGTTCCAGTCTGAAGACAGAGAAGAATGATGTTTCAGCTCAAGAAACCAGGCAGAAAGGCCAAATTCTCTCTTCCTCCACTTTTTTATTCTATTAAGGCCCTAAACAGATTGAATGATGCCCACCCACATTGGGGACAGCAGTTTACTTTATTCAGTCTACTGATTCAGATGTTCATCATCCAGAAACACCCTTACAGACACACATAGAAATAATGTGTGCTCAAATATTGGACAATCATGGCCCAATCGAGTTGACACAAAATTAGCCAATATAATATGTGTCAACCAATTGGTGTTGACTACATTTGATTTAGGCACCAACTTCACTGGATTGAGGGCTGCCTGACTAGCTGGTTAAACATTATATCAGGGTGAAATAATGAGAGTGAGGGTGTTTCTAGAGGAAGTTGATGTGTAAGTCGGTGGACTGAGTGGGGAAGATCCACCTTCAGTGTGTGAACACCATCCAATCACCTGGAGGCCTGAATAAAACAAAAAGATAGAAGAAAGAAGTGTACTTTCTCTCCAGGGGCTAGGGCAACCTTTTACTTATAAACTTGGATACGAAAACTCTAGGTTCTCTGACTTTTGGACTGCCGGACTTGCACCAGCAAACTTAGGGATTCTCAAGCCTTCAGTCTCGAGGAGATAATTACATAATTGGCTTTTCTGGTTCTGCGACTTTTGGACTGAAGCTACCAGCTTCCAGGATCTCCAGCTTACAGACAGCCTATTGTGGAACTTCTCAGCCTCCATAATCTCATGAGCCAATTCCTCTAATAAATCCCCTCATCTATCTATCATCTATCCATCTGTCTCTCTATCTACCTACCTCCTATTCTTCCTGTCTTTCTGGAGAACCCTGACTAATACATTTAGTATATAATTCTAGTTTGAAAATTAGTGAGTGCCTCAAAATTTTTAGCACTGTGTCTTCTAGCTCCCAGTATTGCTCTTAATATATTTTGTGTCATTTAAATTCCTCCTTTTTGGTGTGCAGACTGGTTTCTCTCTCTCTCCATTTCCTCTCTCTCTCTCTCTCTCTCTCTCTCTCTCTCTCTGTGTGTGTGTGTGTGTGTGCGTGTGTGTGTGTGTGTGTCTCTCATTCCCTCTCTCTCTCTCATCTCCTCTCCTTCCTTGTGAAATTTTAGACTCTTCTCTTTATTTCTGTTGTTTTAAAAATTTATGCTGAGATTTTCTGTTTTGAAATTTTATGTTTCTGAGCATATTATTTCCACATTGTGCTGAAAACTTTGTGAGTCTTTTAGAAGCATATGTCCTGCTTTTAGAAAATTTTTGGTATTATTTCTTTGGCAATACATATCTTCCATTGTCTCTACTTTCTTTCTAGAAATACTATTACTCAAGTGTAGGAACAATCCTCTCATTTTCTTACAGTTTCCTCTCAAACTTTTCATAATTTTAATTTGTTCTACTTTTTAGTAGTCTCCTAAAATACCTTCTCCAACTATAAGATTAATTTTTTTTATTTCTATTGCTTTTTCTTAATTATTCCATTACAGTTACATTTGTCTTTGTTTCTCTTATTTCTTTAGAGAGGTTAACAATAATTTTTGAAGATTATTTTTCCTTAACAGAAATTTTCTATTTCCTCTGAGTTTTGTTTTTGTTTTTTCTATTTGTTTTAGTTATTGTCTTTCATTTTGGAAGTTTTCCCCAACTTTCTGAAAATTCTTGGCTTTCATATTGAAGAATGAGCATAATTCTGTGTGCAAAGGTAGGACTTTCCCTTTGAAGTTTCTTTGTAAGATGATACGAAAGTAAGGGTGTCCTTCAAGGGAGCCAGAAATTTCAATGTCTGGATGTCCTTTGTCCAGAAATAAATATATTCTCCCGTAAAGATAAAATAGATAAGAAAAGAAACAGGGTGGAAATTTCTGGCTTTTGGCATTCTAGAAACTGATCTTGGGAAGGGAAAGAAAGTATCTCATAGTTGACTATGTAGCTACTCATTTAAATCCCTTTGTTTTTAGTCCCACCTTTCTGCCTTGTACTTGTATGTCCACTGTTTTCCCAGAAGCTGATATCGCTGCTGTATTAGTTAAAGCTCTGTCTTAACAAGACAGAAGGGAGGATGCCACCTGGCCTCCAAAGTTTACAGGCAGAGGAGGGTACCTATGGACTCAATTGCTGTGTCTACAGACTTTCACTTTGCTCCACTTTCAGTACAGTGTTTCAATCCCTGTCTTCCACATATGTTTAAAACTCTCAGAGTTTTGCAGAAGGAAGTGATTCACTGCACATCAATGTCTACAACTACAGACACTTAGTTACAACTGCATCCCGTCTACTAGGAAAACAGACAGGTGTCTCCCTGTGTTCTTCTTTGAAAAACATGTTGAATTCTCCCATCTACTGTCATCTGATTAATAACTTTTTTATTGCTTTCCTTTTTTTAGTAGATTTTCATTTGTTGTATGTGCATTTGTGTGTCTGTGTGCATATGTGTGCGTTTGCGTTTGCTTTAATTTTTCATTTATTTAACTGATTCAAACATTTCTGCCAGAAAGTTCTGGTTCACAGCCAGTGTTCAAGTGCTGCAATAATCTTATTTTATCAAACACAGATAGATGGAGACATATATAATGAAAAAAAGGAAGAAGGGAGGAAGAGAAGAAGGAAGGGAAGGATGGAGGGAGGGAGGGAAACAGAAAGGAAGGTTTAGTTTAGACTTAAGAAAGGGAATGATTCAAGGATATTATGACTCGGGCATTTAATGTAAGATCATTCTTTCCAAGTTGTTAGAATCTCTGGCATTTCCACCAAAAAGAAATCATCACATCCTTTGTCCCAGATATATACCTTCTGGCAGACAGTGTGGAAGCACTGGTATCCCCTAACTGCCATATATTTTCCCTTCTGTGAGGCATTTTCCTGAATGAAAAGAATTTTGAGAGGAAGGTGGGGAAGAGAAGGGGCAATGCAGAAGTAACCAGCTCCCCTCTGTGCCCAGTAGGGCATGACGATGCTCTCTGGCCAGCACAGGGAAACTAGCACCCATAGAGACCCCCCAACAGTGCCGCACTGAGCACAGAGTTGGACACGCTCCCTGATTTGGTGACCTTTTGAAAGAGATGTGCTCCCAAACTGCCAGCAGGCAACACCAGGCTGGCTGAAAAGAGCCTTTACTGGGTTTCCTAGGTTTCTGCCAGACACACTTAAAGAAGGTTATATGTGGTTTGTGCTGAGATGGTAATAAATTAAATTACAGTGCTGGACTAATTATCTACCATATAATGGTAGATTGTTTCACTCTCTGAAAAACCAGAAACTCTGTTCTTTCTCAATTGCCCTTGTTTCTCTGAGCTGTTGTCCTGGAAATTTTTAAATAACATGACTGTTTCATCTGAAAAACTGCCATCTTGTAAATATAGTGTTTCTAATAGCCAAAAAAAAAAAAATTTCTTACTTTTGGTATTCCATTCATTTTTAAATTAAGGTGACAAGTGATAGCAGATAAAACTTCCTTTTTCTCAAGTGTCCTTGTCACTATTCTAATTCAAGTTCTCATCACCACCGGTTAGTTGCCACAGCCTTCGATCTGCCCTCAACTTTGACCTTCTTCCTGATTCAAATCTTAGTCGATCTGACTTCAAGCTTATGTTCATTTCATTTCACAACACTTCCTTCTCACTGACCTTTCTAACCTCCTCATCCAATAAGGAGAAGACTGCACCTCAGAATAAAACCATTTGCCGTCAGTTCATTCTCTCTCTGTCTCTGTCTCTGTGTGTGTGTGTGTGTGTGTGTGTGTGTGTGTGTGTGTGTGTGTGTTTCTTTCTCTCTTTCTCTCCTCCTCTCCCATTTCCTTCCTCTCCCCCTTCCCCTCTCTTTCTCCCTCTCTTTCTGTGTCTTTCTTCCCCTCCCCCTATCCCTCCCTCACTTCCCTCCCCCTCTCTCCTCTCTCTCTTTCCTCTCTCTCTTCTCTCTCTCTCTCTCTCTCTCTCTCTCTCTCCTTCTTCGCTCCTTTCTGTAATTCATGCTGATCGCAGACCCTGAAAGCCCATCTTCTTTTTGTCTGCATGCTTAGAACCTAGTACAGCAGCGCCTGGAACACAGTAAATGTTACATTAATATTTGTTAAAGCATGAACTATTTATTTATAAAGGCTGTAATTTACAGAAAGTGTCCGATTTTCTTGAATAACCATAGTGTCTGAAGTATAGGAGCAGAGAAAGCAAATAACTGAATTGACTAGATTGAGTCAGTCTTTTTGTGCTAAGAGAATGTGTTTGTTGGAGAGATGAAAAGGCAAGGTAGCTAACATTATTGGTAAAAGAGTAGATGAAATGATGGACTACATGATCTAGTGCAGGGGAAAGGAAGGGAAGACATGAAGTGACTCACAGATTTGGAAAAATGGAACAGACCAAGAGACAGAGTAAATATAGCAGAAATTAAAGAAACCTGAGGAAGCTGGACATGGTGGCTCACGCTTATAATCCCAGCACTTTAGGAAGCCAAGGAGAGAGAGCAGCTTGAACCTAGGAGTTTGAAACCAGCCTGGGCAACAAAGTGAGACCTCATCCCTATGGAAGAAAAAAAAAAATCAAACAATTAGCCGGGCATGGTGGCATGGTGGTGTGTGCCTGTAGGCTCAGCAACTCAAGAGACTGAGGTGGAAGGATCGTCTGAGTCCAGAAAGTCCAGGCTGCGGTGAACTGTGATTGTTCCACTACACTCCAGCCTGGGTGATAGAGAGCCCTCAGAAAGAAAGGAAGAAAGGAAGGGAGGAAGGGAGGACAGAGAGAGAGAGAGAGAGAGAGAAGAAAGACTATTTTTGTTTAACTGGCAGTTTTGTGATGGTCAAAAGAGAGAAAGAGTGAAGCACGAAACTTGGGGAGAAAAGAGGCTGTGGTCAAAGAAGTGGTGTTGAAGTAATGCCAGGAGTAAGAAACAGCTATGGAAGGGGACAGAAGCTTATGGAAAAGGTCAAACAACTGTGAGGCATTAAAATTACAGGGCAGTACTGCCAGAGTTTAGCAGGACATCCCTGCTAGAAGTCACGTGCCTTTGACAAAACAGCTGGTAACATTGCCAGATAGCTTACACTTAGCACAAAAAGGAGCTTTTCCATGAAGAAGAAGGAGTAATCATTTATTTCTTCACTGGCAAATGGGAACTAAGCTAGATCTAAGCAGGCAAGATTTATACACATGATAGGACTAGAAAACACAAAGTGTTGTGATGTAGGGCAAATTGTTTTAAAGTTCTTGAAGGTAGTGAGTGCAGTGGTTCATGCCTGTAATCCTGGTGCTTTGGGAGGCTGAGGCAGGAGGATTGCTTGAGGCCAGGAGTTCAAGACCAGCCTGGTCAACACAGTGAGACCCCATCACTACAAATACTTCAAAAATTAGCCAGACTTCTTGGTGCATGCCTGCAGTCCCAATTAATTGGGAGGCTGAAGCAGGAGAATCAGTAGAGCCCAGGAGTTCAAAACTACAGTGAGTGATGATTGCACCACTGCACTCCAGCCTGGGCAACAGAGCAAGACCCTGTCTCTAAAATACATAAATACATAAAAATGAAATACTTGAAGGAACACAAAGAAAGGAGTATTGAGTACAGACTGATACCTGCTAGGGGTCCTTGAAAGGCAGAGAGTATTAAAGGGCATAAATAATCTGCTATTTTCTGTTCACTTTTCATTACCTATTAATTCATACTGTACATATATGTTGGGTTCTTGAGAACAGCCTTACATGTTAGCAGAGTTCAGCTTGTGCCTCAGTAATCTGGTTTTAGAGGTGTGGGAAGGCTCACTGTCATCTCTTGCCAGTCTGAAATGCCCTAAGGGGCCCATTGGTGGATTAAGAAAGTACTACTAACGCAATTTCTGTAAAGAATTAGTAACGTTTTTAATCTTTCCCTGAGAATGGATGCATAGTGGCGGATTAAGGAAGCAGGTTGAGAAAAGGAAAAAATTAGATCACAGGACACTTTATGAAAGATAAAGAAAAATTAGGTCACAGGACACTTTATGTGAAGTGTGGGGGAAGAGAAGAGAGTAGGTGGAAAATTCCACAGGCAACCCTCATCTGCCATTCAATGTCACTAAGGACCCAAACGGCTTATTCTTGTCCTCAGGGACTTGTTCACCAAACACATCAACTCAACTTCCCACTGCAAATAGAAAACTATGCTTTTGACTTGGCTTTCCGACTATATACCACTGAAGTCACAGAAAAAAAAATTACACAACAAAAAGCAAAACCAGCTAAAAAATTTACAGAAGATACTTGCTGCATAACTTGGACTATAACTCAACTTCAGAATCCTGCATTATAAAGTTAACTGTTAACCAGGCACAGTGGTTCACACCTGCACTCCCAGTACTTTGAGAGGCAGAGGGGGGAGGATTGCTTGAGGCCAGGAGTTCGAGACCAACCTACATAGCATAGCAAGAACTTCATCTCTATTTTATCAAAATTTTTTATTAAAAATGTAAAGAATACAGTCTCCCTCCCCATTTATTCCTTTCTTACTCTCTGCCTCTCTTTCTTATGTCTCTAATTATTTCCTGACTTGACATCATCATCCTCTTTCTTTCTCTTTCTCAAACACTTGAGTTTTTTAATAAACTTTACTAAGGTATAATTTATATTCAAAAAGATGTTCATTTTGTGTGTACATTTTTATGAGTGTTGACAACTGCTTACACTTGTGTAACATCACCACATACAACATATTGATCAGGAAGTTTCCTGGTATCTCTTCTCAGATGAGCCCCCTACCTCTGACTGAAGGTAAGGGCTTGACTGATATGCTTTCTGTCTTTTCTGTTTTTCCTATAAATGAAATCATACAGAATGTACCCATTTGTGCCAGCCACCTTATAATCAGCATAATGTGTTTTAGATTCATACTTCTTGTTTCCTGTATTAGGTTCAATCCATTTTTGTTGAACAGTATCCCATCATAGAACACCTGGGTCATATGGTAAGTGTATGTTTAACTTTACAAGAAACATCCAAGCTGTTTCAAAATGATTACACCACTTTCTCTTCCTGCCTGCAGTGTGTGAGAATTCCATTTTCTTCATACCCTTGCCAGCCCTCCACATTGCCGGTCCTTTTAATTTTAGCGATTCTGATGGTTGTATGCTGGCATAGTTTTAATTTTTGTTTGCTGATAAATACATTGAGTATCTTTTTGTGTGCTTATTGACCATTTATTTCTCTTCTTTTGTGAAGTATCTGTTCAAATCATTTACTGGTATTGATCAGATTGATTGTTTTCTTATTACTGTGTTGTAAGAGTTTTTATTACAGAGACAAATCTTTTCTCAAATATATGATAAATATTTGGTTTTAATTAAATTAGCAAACTTTTAAAAAATAACATCACTAGTATAGAACTATAAAATATAAAATAAATAATTCTCAAAAAACACTGGCTTTAAGACAAAAATTATCCATTCTTTAGCCTTAAGGTTTTTCTCTTACATCTCCTCTGCTAAATATTTTTTCTACAAAAAATGTGTTCAATTAAATACCTTTACCCTAATGCATTTGACCATGCAATACTGAGATAGTGAAATGTGTTTTCAATTTTTAGTTTATTCTATAAGAAAACAAACTACAAGGCAGTTTTGTTTTAATTGTCTATAGTGTAGGAGTTGATAAACTTTTCCTGTAATGGGCCTGATAATGAATATTTTAGCCATTTAGAGTCAAAAGATCTCTGTTGCAACTGCTTAACATTACCGTTACATGATAGAGAATGTACTGTTCAGGTATGTATTGTGGCTATGCTTCAAAAAAGACTTTTTTCTTCTAAAAAAGTGGTGGGCTAGAAATGGCTTCCCAAGCCATATGCAGTATAAACATACACACACACACACACACACACACACACACACACACACACACACACACACAAAATAAGGAATAAAATTTAGTTTTGTTTTGCAAATTATGTTCTAACAGCTATTGCTGTACAGCTGCAAAGCTAGTCAGACTACTGCTATTGAGGCGAATTTTCAGTTTCAACGTTAGTGTCATCCAGTGAAATTTATAGAGAAAAAAATTCTGGTTGTTAGGTCACAAACTGCAGTTAACTCTGGTCTGTTATGATATAAATCTTAACTGGTCATCACAAGGGAAACTGGGTGGATCAATTCAAACTTACCAGTCTCATCAGAAAAGTAATTCTAAATGTATGTGAGGCCAAAGGAGTGAAGGCAACACCTCTGCATTTGAGCAACAATCCAGAATCTGTAAAAATACAGTCTTGAAATAACAAGTGTATATTATTAGAATAATAAGCCTATAAGACTGCAAACAAATTACTCTAACTGCTGATTTCTTGTTAGGACCCCATAATCTTCCTTTGATCCAACTTTGTATGTCACAATACCCGGAGGCATTTAATGGTGCACAGTAATCATCATTTGAATGTATATGTTCTCTGATATCACTTGTGCCCAAAACCCACTAAGCATACGACTCATCACAACCCCAAACTGGTTCCTCTCCTGAGTTCCTTAATTCTGTTGACTCTATCATGATTGCTTCAATCACCTAACTGAAATCCTACCGAAGTTCAGAGGGCACAAGAACAGATTAAAGTTAGAGCTTTTTTGGGAAAGCCTTAATAGTTCCCTAGTCAGGAGAACCAAGGTTATTGGTGACATTTCATTCCATTGTTACTTTTAAAGCACTGTCTTAGACCCAATGCCCACTTTTCCTTCTTATAATAAACATTTATGATGTGGCAGGTACTGTGTTAGTGAATATTTTTATAAGATTTATCTCCTTTGCTCTTTATAATATAAAATAGTTGGCTATTATTATTCTAATTTCAAATGAGGAAACTAAGGCTCAGAGGGTTTAAGTAACTTGTCCATGTTTACACAGGTGATTTGAGCCAAAGTTCCAACTCAGTTATGACAGGAGGAACTTGCAGCAGAAGAACAAAAGCACATGCAGCAACTAAACAAGAAAGTAATATACGTGCTGTAAATGAAGTATCCACATATATCATATCCTCATGCCTGTGAATGATAGAGACACAAACAATAGTGAAGCCTGCAGGGCTAGACTAGAGTGAAACTGTATTTATTTATTTTTTCTTTAAATCAGCATGACTTCCAAGGAAGCAGTCAGCTTAGCTTTTACCCTGAGGTGTTGTATATTGAGCAATCAGGCACTTGGAAAGGGTATCCAGAAGAAAACTTTAAATGAAAAATGAGGTAGAGAGAGATCTAGAAGCAATACAGTAAAGGAGATGGGACAGTTGAGGTCAGCACAGGGAGGCAGGTGTAGGAGAGGGCTTTTGTGATCTTGAAACTGTCTCTGATGGTGTTGTTCGTGCCGTTACTCTTTCCCGTGAGCCTCTACAAATGCCCGTTACACAGAAAGAATACAAGTCAAAATTATGTAGTGGGAAGGCCCACCTATCAGTGTGTCTTAGTCTTATGTTTCCACCAGTATTGGTTATAACTGGATCATACAAATAAGTTTGGGCTATCCAGAAGAAGGAGAGCCGTGGTTTTCAAAGACGATGATCTTAGGTGGGAATTTTGTGCCAATGCACACAGTCTCGTGTTAGCCTGCTTCCTCCAGATCCTCTGAGAATCTCCTCAAGAAGTCTCTGCAACCTGCAGTGGCACCTTCTGTCAAATGCTTCACACGTTTGTCACCAAAATGTTTTGGCAGAAGCATCATCTTTAGGTTTTGACATAATTCCGAAGAAAGACTTTCTCAATTATTACTAATGGAACATTACGTTCCTCTTTGGGAACTTCTGCATGAATAAAAAGGGTCATTAATGACATCTACTCTCAGCCCGGAAATCATGAGTCAGTGCTTGGTGCAGGGCTTTTTGGTTGTTTTTTATTTTTAAGCACCTGGTAATTTCCCACTCCCTCACCACCTCTCCAACTCAAACAGCAATTTATTGAGCGGAATATGATAAAGTCAGTGGTATTGATTCCCTGCAGGTGGATGCTATTTATTCTCCATTGTTTTATTTCCCATATTACATAATAATGTCTCACATTCTTACGGCATTTTTCACTGTGAAGCGCTTTACTAGTTCTCTGATACTTTCTGCACCCGGTGGAAAAAAACTTCTTTTGTAGTAGTTCCTACGTTCATTTTCATGTATTAAATATTGACTCAGGCTATATGCTATACCTACCTGATGGCTTATTCATCTTCCAGGCCCAGTCAAGAAAAGGGGCAATAATTTTAAAGTATGTCTAAAAGTATCCACAAGATGATGACTCCTACCACTGAGTTTAACCCTACAAACTTCTAAAGCAAATTGACTATCATTTCTCTCAATTCAGCTAACAACCCTATAAAATGGGCAGTTGTGGTTGATTAGTTAGACCAAATATGCATGACAGATGAAATAGAATATGGGTTAAGTAGGTTTCCTGATAATTTTAACTCTACTTATTTCTCCCAAACTCATAAAAAGGTATGAGAATAGAGATGCTCAGAGTAATTAAAACAGGATAACACTGGATCTACTCTAATTTATGTTATTAAAAAGTCAACCACAAATGTTAGCCCTTTATTAGTAGTTACAGCTTGCATTTGATATGCCTCACAACACACCAATAACAAATGCATTGCCAAAATTGCTGGTTATAGTGAAAATAATGGACATATTAGTTCAATATCAATAAAACTCATTGGTCCCTTCCTCCCATATAATGTCTAATGATGGTTTTATACAGAAAAACAATAAGAGAAGTTAGATTGTCTATACGTGTAGCTACAATTTAGGCATATAAAAGTATTTAGTATTTGTAACTTTAAATTGATTTCTAAGTAAATGTTAAAAATAAACAAACAAGAAGAGATCCAAGACTGAAGAGTCATGTCCAAAATATATGATATACTATAGTTGATAAGAACACAAACTCTGGAGTACACTGCCAAAGTTTGAAACCTAGTTCCATTATTTATTAGCTGCATGACAATGGGTAACTTATTTAACCATTTGTGCCTCCCTTTTCTCATCTGTAAAAGTAAGGATAATAACTGTACATAACTTACAAAATTATTGTGAGAATTGTATATAAAGCTCTTGGAACACCGCTTGATACATAGTGAGAGCTCAATAAATGTGAGCTACTTTTCCTTACTGCCATGACTGAAATCAACTATGAAAGTATAGGCAATGTTGATAGGGTTTCGTGTCCTCTATAATTTCACATGAAGATTAGAAACACCTATAAATGGTGACATCTTCAATGAAATATCATTAAAGAAAGAAAGCTGAAGGTCACATTTTTATTTCTAAAACTTTTTATTGTATGTATGTATGTATGTATGTTTTAGAGCCAAGCCTTGCTCTGTCATCCAGGCTGGAGTGTAGTGGTGCAATCATAGCTCACATAGCAATCTCAAGCTCCTGGATTCAAGCAGTTCTCTCACTTTGGCCTCGCAAGTGGTTGGGGCTACAAGTGCATGCCACCACACCCAGCAATTTTTTTTTTTAGAGATAGGGTCCTGCTATGCTGCCCAGATTGACCTCAAACACCTGACCTCAAGTGATCCTCCTTTCTCAGCCTTGCAAAGGACTGGAATTACAGGTCAAATTTCCTTCTTGAATTTATTCTTTATTTAACAATCAAAGAGAAATTCTAAGGTTGAGTACAGTTGTTTGAGATTGAAAGGTAGGTGGAAACTAGGATAAATATACATAACTATATATTTTTGTAAGGAAAGGAAAATATAAAACAAACCCAATGTCTTCTACTTACACCTAATTGATCAGAACAGAATAGGCTATATACATATAGTATATATGTAGTATATATATATGTATACAGTCTATATATATATGTGTGTGTGTGTATAGTGTGTGTGTGTGTGTGTGTCTGTCTGTCTGCTTGCTTACTAATTTGCATTACTTCTAGATGCGCTTTTATGTACTATGAGGATAAGAATATCCTAAAAGTTTTCATTGCTAAACCAAACAAGATAAATGTAGCATAACATTCACAAAACATACACATTATATACGTGCAGGGTCTAAACAGAACTCAATACTTCACAATGTGAAATAGATGAAATACCAATTACAAATTACTTTTATCTATGGTTAACAGAGATTAGAAATAAGCGCGGTTTAAACAAGATAAAAGGTTTTTGCCTACTTCTCCATCTACCTAGGCCAATATGTAGTCTGCAAACTCCAGAGTCATTATCAGGAATCCAGATTTCTTCTAACCTTCTGTTCCATCAGTCTTAGAATGCAGCTTTCATTCCCAAGGTCACCTCCTAGATAAAGTGACTGCTAGTACTACAATTCTCACACTCAGAGCAAGAAACATAGAAATGATAGAAAAAGAAAAAAAAAGTTTAATACAGTTGTTTATCCCTCCTTTAAGGAGTTTTCTAAGAAAACCAGGGCCAGGTACAGTGGCTCATGCCTGTAATCGTAGCACTTTGGGAGGTCTAGGCAGATGGATTATTTGTGGGATTATTTGTGGCCTGGAGGACAAGACAAGCCTGGACAACATAGCAAGACCCCTGTCTCTATAAAAATTACAAAAATTAGCTGAATGTGATAGCACATGTCTGTACTCCTAGCTACTCTGGAGGCCAAGGTGGGATAATCACCTGAGCCCAGGAAGTTGAGGCTGTAGTGGTCATGATGATGTCACTGTACTTCAGACTGGGCAAGAGAGTGAGACCCTGTCTCAAAAAATAAAAAGGAAAAGAAAAAGAAAACCAATGCAATATATCCTCCACTTACACATAATTGGTCAGAACTTAATCGTGTGATCAGGTCACACCTAGCTGCAAAAGAAGCAGGGAAATGTGTGTGTGTGTTTTTTAAACTGGATACTGATAATTCCAAGGATACTGAATTCTATTACTAAGAAAATGAAGAACACAAAGTATTAAATATATAATTTGTAACCTCTGCCATTTGGGTTGCTTAGACTTATCTGGAATAATGAATTTCTGTTAATCAAAATATATGTTTACAATTTCTGATTTTCAACTGTATACATTCCAACTGTAGATTTAGATAGATAGGTGACAATTTAGACAAAATTATTCAACAAATACCAATTGAACACCTAATATAGTCACTATATTATGGTAAGCACTAGGAAAGGAAAGGTAGATAAAGTGGTAACTTAGTTCAGTTTGCTTAGAATTTAGAGAAGCGTGTGGATAAATCAACTGCCAATTATAATAAAAATCATTAAGCAAAAAGTTGGAAGCTCAACTTCTACCAAGATAGCATTAGAAGTTTCATGACTATAAAACAGTAGAAAAAACTGTTAATATAATATTTTAACTATCTAGAAAACATCCTAAGGACATACAGCAAATAAAGTAACATTTATTCAAAGAAAAAAGTAAAATTAGGTAATAACAGAAAGAGTTTGTTATATTTTAACAAAGAGCTATTTTCTCTTTCCGATCCCAACTTGTTAAGATGGAAACTCTGATACAGACTGATACGGTTCTGATACAAGAATATAGAGATTGCTTTCCATCTGTCTCACAGGTGAAGGCCTATCTTTCCATAAAGGACAGGATAACATTTGTCATCCTGCCCTCAACTACCTGCTGCTAAAGCTAAGTTTCAGGTAATTGTGGCCAAAAGGTCTAGGGCTCCTTTTTCGATCCAGCCCTCCCTCATGGGATGAAGACTCTATTCTGGGGTGGTGCTACTGAGAACACTGGGGCTTTAATCACCCTTGCTCCATTTTATATGGAGAGGATTTCATGTGAGAAAGGAAAACTGAGGCTACTGCCCTAATACCACTATCCAGTGCTCAGCTCCTAAAGCATGGGAGTCACTCAGGGAGAAGTGTGCAATTTTCCTTTCCCTCAGTTCTAAAGCCATATCTCAGAGAATTTGCCAGGGGGATTAAGCAAGCCATAAAATAGCTCTAATATCTTCCCAAGGGAACTGACTTCTCTTGCAGCAGAGTATGGAGAAGTTCAAGCCTAAGGACACTCTAAAAACAGTAGAGACTGTGGTAAAAGACAATTAGGAGAATATTGGTAGATTCATTCTAAGTCTAGACTAAACTGTAAGCCAGCTAAGTTACTGAACAGAACTGGAAAGAGAGACTGGAGGGAGCCTTCCTAGGGTCAGAACAAATTTTGAACTCTGACCTTAGGAATCATCTGTTCCAATGCTCTAGAACACTGTTGAAAACAATAGCACAGTCAGCTAGCAATTACTGGAAGTTAATAGTTGGATGTAGTCAGAAAAAAGATAGCTAAAGAGAGTCCAGAAAAAAACTAGTCAACCCAAGGTTGTACTAACCAAAGAGCAATATTGGAGGCTTCACACTATAAGTGGCAAATAGACGTCATCAAAATAATTCGGCTAGTCACAAAATAAATAATGAAGCATTGAAAAAAACAAGCTCATAGAAGGAGACAACCAGAGCTGCTACACATATTATCTATAATATCCAGTTTCTACAAAAATATACGAGACATCAAAAGAAACAGAAAAATATGACCTATATTCCAAATATAAAGCAGGCAACAGATACTGTCTGTGAAACCAAATATTGGATTTAACACACAAAGACCTCAAAGTAGCCATGATAAATATGCTCAAAGAACTAAAGAAAATCATAATAAATAAAGTAAAGGAATGTATGATGACAATATCATAGCAATAGATAGTATCAATAGAGAAATAGAAATTATAAAAAGCGATCCAAATGAAATTCTGGAATTGAAAAGTATAATAACTAAAAGTAAAAATTCACTAGAGGAGCTCAACAGTAGATTTAAACTGCCAAAAAAAAATTAGTGAACTGAACGATAGATTGATAAAGACCATAGAATTTGGAAAACAGAAAAGGGAAAGAAGAAAAGTGAACAGACTCTCAGAGAAAAAGTGGCACACTAATTAAATATACTAATATATGTCTAATAGGATTACCAGAAGGAGAGGAGAAAAGGGAGCCAAAAAAATTTTCAAACAAGTAGTGACTGAATTTTTCCCAGAGTTTGAAGTCAAATTACTGAATTAATTAGAAACATTAATCTACACATCCAGGAAACTGAAGAATCTCCAAGTAGAATAAATATAGATCCACAAACATACATATAATACTAAAAATCAAATAAGAAATTCTTGAAAGCGGTAAGAGAAAAATGACTCATCATTTACACAATAACCCAAATAAATTTAACAGCTAAATTTCCATCAGAAACAATGGAGAGAAAAGGCAATAGAATAACATACTCAAAGCACTCAAAGAAAGAACCAAGAATCCTATATCCAGGCTGGGCTTGGTGGCTCAGTCTGTAATTCCATGCTTTGGGAGGTCAAGGTGAGTGAATTGCCTGAGCTTGCGGGTTCGAGACCCACCTGGGCAACTTGACGAGACCTCATCTCTAAAATAAATTTTAAAAAAATTAGCCGGGTGTGGTAGCAAGTACCTGTAGTTCCAGCTACTTGGAAGGCTGAGGCAGAAAGATCGCCGGAGCCCAGTGGGGCGAGGCTGCAGTGGCCAGGAGCATGCCACTGCACTACAGCCTGGGCGACAGAGTGAGACTCCAACTCAAAAAAAAAAAAAAAAAGAATCCCATATCCAGAAAAGCTATCTTTCAAAATTAAAGGTGGAATTAAGTCATTCTCATATAAATGAAAACTGAGAAAATCTGTTGCTTGACCCTATAATGTTCAGTTTATTTTGGTAAGAAATACCAAAAGAGGTTTTTCAGGTTGAAACAAGTGACCCTATACAGTAATCGGAATTCCCACAGATGGCATAATCTTTCTCCAGAAACCCCGGACAATGATTCTTCTACTGGAATTTGCTATAAACTCTATTCCTCCAACACCATAGCATTTGTTTCTACTTCCTACATGATGCTTACACTACAGATTGGATCTGTTGCACAGCCCTTTTCTAATCCAAGCTCCTTTTCAATCTGTCACTCTTAAGTATCAAAAGATATATGGACAAAAACAGTATTTCTAGGTATAGAATATGTTGCTTTCTATAAGCCAAAATGGCCTACAAGGTGCTATACTACCTACTTTTAGTTAAAGATGCAATACACAGCAATTTGTCCTTTACTTTGGATAGGACATATCAACACTTCACTGACTGAACCCCTATAAATGTTGTCAAAGTGTCAGATATTTTAATCTTCATAGGATTTGTCTCCCATGGTTTGGAATGCTTGTGTCTTACAAATTTCTCTAATGTACCAACCACTTTTTATTAATCTTGTCAAAAAAAACATGATATCATTGATGAAATGAATCGATGTGTTTGACCTATGGGGTGTCCAGACAATCCAGATCTCTTTGGACCATAGCAGAGGGCAAGAGAGTTAACATAGCCCTGGGACCTTGGGGAAAAACTACAAATAATTTTTTGGTCTATTCCACATGACTGCAAACTGTTCTGTTTCTCTTTTTTGGTTGGAATAGAAAATAAATTATTTACCAAATCAATAGCCTCATACCATATACTGAGGCCTTTATTAATCTTCTCTATCAAAGATATCATATATGAAATAGCAACTATGATCAGGGCTACTACTCTGTTGAGCTGGTGGTAGTCTAGAGTGATTCTCCAAGATCCATCCAGTTTCTGCAGGTGCCGGACTAACAAATAAAAGACAGATATAACACAGCCAAGCACAGTGGCTCACACCTGTCATCAAGCACTTTGGAAGGCCAAGGCAGGAGGGTTACTTGACCCCAGGAGTTTGAGATCAGCCTGGGCAACAAAGCAAGACCTTGCCTCTACAAAAAAAAATTAAAAGATTAGCCAAGTGTGCTTGTGCATGCCTGTAGTCCTAGTTATTTGGGGGGCTGAGTCAGGAGGTTGAGGCTGCAGTGAACTGTGATCATACAACTGCACACCAACCTTGGTGACAGAGTGAGACTCCAACTCAAAAAAAAGAAGGGAAGGAAGGAAGGGAGGAAGGAAGGAAGGAAGAGATATGACAGAATACACCACTCCAACATCCTTTAGGTGTTTAATATGACATTAACCTCCACCATAACCCTCTCACCCATGGATATATTACTTTTTATTTACTATTTTAGCTTGGGAGGATGAGAGAGAAGTAGTATATGAAGCTTCTATGCAGTTTTTCCCACTATGATAGCTCTTGCCCCACATGTCAAGGACCAATGATGAGAATTATTCTAATCACTAAATATGTCAATTCCAATCACAGATTTTGGGACTATGAAGATAACCACTTGAGTGGATCCGAAGACATAATGGGTCCAATGTAAAAAGGACTTTTTCTAGGACTCTATTTATGGCCTGGCTACCATAAACCCATACTCTAACAGAAGGTCACAATGACATTGGGTCTCAAGATACCAATGTCAACAGAAATCCTATAATCAATAGTCCTTGAAATGTCCTTGTATTTCTCTTTCCCCAATGTATAGTTTTCTGGTCAAGTGCCATAGATCTGTTTGGGGAAGACAATAGGCAATTAGTACAGTATATTCGTGCTGTGATGTTGCAGAGTCCATCACCCTAGGGACATAGTCATCGTTTCAGATCTGAAAATTTGCTTTAATTTAGAAGTTGAACAAGGGATCATAACTTTTTATTGAGACCACTCTCATTCCCCTGCTCCTCCAGTCTTGCTTTCTACTGTAGATGTTGTCTTCCTCAGTAGACTTACTGGATGCTTATATAATTTGCCCTACATATACTATGCTCTGTTATCTATCTCTACAATTCCTGCATATTATGATTCCTTGACTGCCCCTTCAACCTTACCAATTATTATAGTAATTGCAACTTCTGGCTTTCAAGCAGTTAAGCACCTCCACCTTACCTCTGTAACTACAGCACTCCATGACATCTCCATGGTTACTAGCAAATCTAGACATGTGTCCATCTTTCCTACTATTATTCTGGTCACAGGAGAGAGTCACTACTGAACTCCTTAGGGATGTTGGTTACCTTCTCACCAGCTCAGTCCTGACGACCTTGGGGAATGGTGTGGCAATCCCACAGAACATAATTCTCTAATGTCTTCACATAATATGTCCATTCCAGGATGGGTACATTATTCAGCCTCTTATTCCTTCCTCTACTGTTCACCCAGGACAACTCAAATATTTCCACTTATTTTGCATGTCCCATTGCTTTCTCCAGGCTTATATTGAGCCACTTCGGCAGCAAGTTTGTCCTTTCCCAGGGATTTTGTCTGGTGCTAAATCCCACATCCTGTGAGAGTGCCCCCAAGTCAACAACTTCTTGTTTATCCAATCTGATGTTCAAGCCCCTTTATCCAATTCCAAGATATTCCCCCAAAACCTGGAAGTGAATGCTGACTAATTCTCACAACTCCTTTGTGTTACAGTATCTTTCCTTGTGCATTAGGTCTGGCTAGATCATGCTGCAGTTAACCCTAGTTATTGCCATGGTAACCAAGAGAGGAGAATGAGTTAGCTCCTAAGAGACCCACCTTGTAGTGGAGCAGTAACTTGTCTTGTGGAAGAAGTATTACTTCTTACTCTGGAGAATTGGGCTACCGCTGCAAGAGCCAAAATCCTCAGAAACATCCACCTAGATGTCTTAATTTTGTATTTTGATATCCCCCTTTCCAACCAAAACCCCGACTTCAACATATCAGACCTACTTTAGCTAAGCCTTGAGGTCTGTGACCCATCGGATCCTGAGTTCACTCCTCCTACTGTGAGATAAGGCTATGCTTAGCCTTTAATAGCCCACACTTTCTTATTATCCCTTTTCAAAGCATCAATACAACTTAGTAACAATCAGCAGGCTCTACTGTCCTTGTAGACATTGCTCATTATAACTTTCAATGAGTAAATTGACAAGGGCAGATACCCCAAAACCCTGGGCCGCAGACTAGTACCAATCCTTGACCTGTTAGGAGCTGGGCCACCCAGCAGGAGGTGAGTGGGGGCAAGCAAGCAAAGCTTCATTTGTATTAGCTGCTCCTCATCACTCACATTATCACTTGAGCTCCACTTCCTGTCAGAACAGCTGAGGCATTAGGTTCTCACAGGAGTGCGAACCCCATTGTGAACTGTGCATGTGAGGGATCTAGGTTGTGCACTCCTTATGAGAATCTAATGTCTGATGATCTGAAGTGGAGCTGAGACGGTGATGCTAGCACTGGGGAGCAGCTGCAAATACAGATTAACATTAGCAGTGAGGTTTGACTGCACAGCAATCATAATAAATTGTTTGTAGACTCATAAAAATAATAGTTTCATAATTTCATAATTATCATTTCATTACATATTACAATGCAATAATAATAGAAATAAAGTGCACAATAAATGTAGTGCACTTGAATCATCTCAAAACAATCTCCTGCCCTTATCCCCTGTTCTGTGGAAAAATTGTCTTCCACAAAACCAGTCCCTTGAATGGTTAGGAGCCAAAATGGTTAGGAGCTACTGGACAAGGGCATTTCTCTCTCATGGAACTTTTTCAAGAAAACACAGGTGAAATCTTCGGCATTTAGGCTACTACCTTGACCCGGGACTATTTTTTTCCCAATTACTATTCAGGATGGGATCCTCCTTGCTAACTGGGCAGTGGACCTGTCGTAGCCCCATATTACTGCCTGTTCTCTAGAGCATTTATAGTATTGTTTTCATCAGTTTGGACACTCCAAGAAACAGATACCAAACTAAAATCAGATATGTAAGATATTTATTGGGAGAATTGCCTGTGAAGGGCAAAGGGGGAGGGCCACCCTACATAATGCATGACTGACAACTGTGACTGGAGAGAGAAAAGGAGGAATTAGATAAGAAGGACCTCAGATGGTAAAGAAGTTCTCAGAAGATTATGAAAGGGAGTTACGGACCAAAGTGTCCATTAGAAGAATCCTATCTCATGAAGGGATAGCCTGGTTCTAGCAATTCTGTAAATTCAGTTATTGGCTGGGATGCATGACTTCAGAGTGAAAACCCCAGTGGATCAAAAGGAGCAGCAACTGCAACAGGTCAATCAACTATAATCCCTATAGCCCCTGCAGCAAGTTTTTTAAAAGGCAGATCTGAGCAGGGGACAAGACTGCCCCAAGACTGTACCTTTTTTCCTAGTAAATCCACTGCAGTCCCACTAAAATGCCCACTTGACTGCTACTGATGGTTTACATTTGAAAGATCATTTTATAAAATATTACACTATTGTCCGTTATATACCAAACTCACACAAACACAACATTTCAGAAGTCAGTGCTGGATGTATATAAGATAATAAAATGACAGAGTTCATCCAAATGCTTCTGAGCATCTTGTCAAAGCTCTGGGCTGTTTAGCCAAGCTGAATGGAGCGCTGTGCTGAGTTCAGCTGCCAGGACCATGTAGACAGGAGCACTGCATGATAATCTCAAACAGCCACCTCGCCAGCCAAGACCCTTGGTCATGGGGGAAAATGGCAAGGAATTATTCAGCACAAACCTATTCCTTTATTCACTGACATAATTTGGATTTAGTTTTTGTCCCCTCAAAAATCTCATGTTGAAACAAGATTCCCAATGTCGGAGGTGGGGCCTAGTGGGTGCTTGGGCCATGGGAGTGAGTGTCTCATGAATGGCTTGGTGCCATGCTCTCAGTAATAAGTGAGTTCTTACTCTATTAGTTCATGCGAGAACTGGTTGTTAAAAGAACCTGACACCTCCATTCTCTCTCGTGCACCTGCTTCCTCATAGGACACACCAGCTCCCCCTTTGCCTTCCACTTTGATTGTAAGGCCTCCCAGAAGCAGCTGCTAGCGCCATGCAGAATTGTGTGCCAAATAAACCTTTTTATAAATTACTCAGGCTCGGGTATTCCCTTATAGCAATGCAAAACAAAAATAATGTCGTCACAAACTCCATTAGTGTCATACCAGGAGCAGAAACTGGGTCCGCTAATGGTCAACACCGGCAATCTTCTTCTGCATAGATGTGCTTCTAACATTTAAATGCAGATATAGCAATCCCATAGCAATACACCTCTCTCAGTCAGAGACTTCACTGATTTCATTAATAGAAACCAACAGGCAGTTATTCTGAGGAGTTTTATTTTACATTTATCCTGCCTCAACTGAAAATTAATGTCTATTACACCCCTATCCTACATCTCAAGTTCACAAGCTGTTGGCCTGTGTGTAGCAGGTACTCCTCATGCTCACAGAAGAAAAAAAAATCATCTCTAATTCCTTGATGATATCAAGCAGCCCTGATATGTCACCATGTGTTAATGACCTCATTAGATTAAAACCTGTTCCAGGAAGCTTAATTTAAAGTGACTTGTGATTGTCTTCCAAGTTCTTATTATGAAGAACTCTCAAAGGGAACAGCCAGAGTTAGTTTGCCCGATGGAAGACTGAGCAAAAGATGGCAATCCCACTCTTGCCAAACGCCTATAGGGTAAGAGATACCACAGAGATTTCATGTTTAAAATCAGTTATTAAAGTCAATATGCTAGTATATCCTCCAGAACTGTTTGGGTTGCAAGAGATAAAAACCATACTCAATTAACTAGGTTTTTTTTTTCTAACATTTAACTAAAAAGGAGAAGTCTTGGCACATTGCTGGCTTCAGGCAGTTAAATTACACACAGCAACCTCTCTCTCTCTCTCTCTCTCTCTCTCTCTCTCTCTGCCTCTCTCTCTCTCTCTCTCTCTCTCTCTCACTCCTTTCTCTGCGTAGGTTTGATTTTGAGGCCCATTCTTTCCACATGGTGTCCAAGAAGACTTACGTGGTCCTGGGTACCATACTTCCGTCTCTGCAGTAACCTCTCCCAAGGAAGAAGTGTTACTTCTCACTCCAGAGGATTGAACCACCTCATCAGTCCAGAGAAAAAAGAATGTCAGTCTCCTAAGAGTTCCAGCAAAATCTCAGGAGGGCATCTCTAGGCTGGACTTGGGCTACGGGCCTCAATCTGAACCAATCATAATGACAAGGGGGAAATATTTGGTCCTTAGGAAGCCTGGCCTGGGCACATGTCCATTCCCTGTTAGAGATGGAATTGAATTAGAAGACGGAGTCAACCATGACTGAACCACATGGACTAAGAATGAGTAAGGGGAGGTTCACCAAAGAGGAATGAGCAAATGAAAGAAAATATTTCCCCACCACTAGTATATTTATTAAAATTCAACTTTTGTCTCTGAAGTGATCATCATAAGAGGTGATATCTCTCAAGGAATTACAATCTAATTGGGGAGACACGCTTAACACACATAAAACATTCCTTTAGATAACAATAGAATTCTGTAAATTACAAGTAGCCAAATATATTATTTTAAGCCAGTGAAGGTTAGAGGGTTCAGAGAAGCTTGTAAAGGAGACCCAATTTGGGATTAATAATCCCTATAACTAAAGCCTAAGAGATATGAAGATGTGCAGAGAGAAAGACAGATAAATTTACACAGGACTTTTTGAAGGGGAAGGATTATGTAGCTGTTAAGAACACCTTTCAGTCATAAAACCGTAATTTTATTCTGGCGTTTTTCAAATTATTTCCCTTTTGAGCTTAAGTAAATTTTCCAACAACAACAATAATAAAAATAATTAACATTTGTTAAGTAATTCCTATGTGCCTGGAACTACTATCTATTTTTTTTTTTTTGAGTTGGGGTCTGAGTCTGTCACCCAGACTGGAGTGCAGTGGCCGCTCCCAGCCACTGCAGCCTCAACCTGCTGGGATCCAGCAATCCTTCCACCTCAGCCTTGCAAGTAACTGGAACTACAGGCGTGTGCTACCACGCCCAGCTAATTTTTTTATTTATTGTAGAGATGAGGTCTCGCCAAGTTGCCCAGGCGGGTCTCGAACCCACGGGCTCAGGCAATCCACTCACCTCGGCCTCCCAAAGCACAGGATTACAGGCTGAGCCACTGAGCCCGGCTTATTCACAGAATATTGACAACAACCCTACGAGGTAGAATCTCTTATTACCTGCATTTTACAAATGAGAAAACTGAGAAGACTTGGTGGTTAAATAACTTGCCAAATGTCCTGGAGCTGGGGCAGGTGAGGCTGGGGTTTATGCCCAGGGAGTCTGACTAGTGGTACCCCTCTGATTCATGATGCCATATAGCTGTTCTGAGTCTAATTTACATATGGCAAATGAAAATAATAACACTGTGCTTATCCCACAGAAATTAAATAACGCCTGTAGCACATGGCATAAATATTTAATAAGTGATAATAGTTACTATTTGTTTGTGAAGGAATTATAGCATCCTTTTGTGTGATGAAAAAAAGCAATGAATTTGGATTTAAAATATCTGGTTATATGTTATAGGTCTTCACATTACTAGCTGTTTAATCTTGGACAACACATTGAACATCTCCTAAGCCTCCTCTCCCTTCACTGGTAAAGCTGAAATTATAACATACACCAGAAAAAATTTGTGGGGTTTTTGTCAAACATTATGTAAAATAAAATCTAAGACTAGACTTTGTAAACTTTCAAATATAGTACACATGTGAGATATTAGTATGGCTATGCAAAAGGTATACACATGCTTGCTTATGTCCTGTGTGGCATTGCTCATACTGTACAGGAAAGAATGATTTGTCTAGGATACCTGGTCAACCCCAGCTCTGTCACTCATGAACTACATGCTCTCAGATACCTCTCTGTCTAGACCATTTGTAAAATGGCCAGAGCTGAAATTATATGACTTGTGCATTGCTTCCTTTCACCTGGGTTAGTACCTTCTACTTGGTAGACTTGAAAATGCCACCTTCTTATTGAACACATTTATGAATAATTAATTCAGGTTGGGATAGGATTTGGAGGAGCTGGCTAGAGGGTTAGGGTAATGCCTGACTTTAGGACCTTGAAAGAGCAGAAAAGGAGCATCCATACCTCACCCTGTTCTATCTTCAGACAAAGTAGTGGGACATGAGAAGAAACCCAGTATTTTACCAGGGACAGTGGTAGTGGTGATAGTGTCACAGATTTGGGTACTGGTCCATGCAATAGTTGACGCATACTTATTCTAAAAAATATACATATATATTTGGCTCATTTGAAATTCAAATGTAACTGAATGAACTGTATCTTTATTTTCTAAATTTGGCAACCCTAGGGCACACACAGAGACTGCAGTGATGGTTTATCTAGAGAAGAGTCTTTCACTCCTACAGACACATTTTGAATAAAGTGACCAAAGCATTAACACAAGCTTTGCACCCATATTTCCATCATACTGCCCCAAGTCATTGGACCAGGGATTGGTGCCTGTGCCAAAGGCAGTCACTTATAGACTGTTCAGTGTTTGTGAAGTGGGCTAGTAAAAGAACTCTACCAACAAAGCCACTTTATACTGTAAATGACTTAGTAATAGCTTCACCTCTTTTAAAGAATTTTCAAAAGAACATGCAACTACCCAGTTAGCAGGGAAGAAGAAACAATGTGAGAGACAACAGACTGACGGCATGGAACCATAGAAGACACTAATAACCAAAAGCCAAATGGTGGAAAACTGAGTAGAGGAGACAGGGAAGAAGTCAGTTCAAGGTAAAAGTCAAGACATAAGTAGGGACAGGTAGTAGCTGAGTCCTTGGAATGGTAGCTTGTCAAGAGTCAGAGGAAACAAAGACCTGACTCAGGAGGAACAAACCAAATTCTTGGGTCTTAGAGCTACGATTTATTCTGTAGTGGATGAACCACATTTCAATTCCATTAAGTTTAACTGGTGATCAGGAGACAATCTTTTCCACTTATTATTTCCCTGCGTATTCTTTGCTGCTGTCCACAAAGGTAACCTGAGTGTGTCTCCATTTCTTGAAAACTGAAAAGAGTTTTATATTCATCTTGATTCGCTAAGAGAAAAGTGGTAGTGATGGTAGGCACAGTAGTAATGGTGGTGGTGGAGGTGGTGGTAATAGTTGGGAAGACGGGGTGATGGTGGTGGTGGTGGTGGGCACAGGGTTGGCGGTGGTGATGGTGGTGGTAGTGGTGTTTACAGTGATGGTGGTAGTGGTGAGAGTGGTAATGTTGTGGTGATAAGTGGCTCCTGTTTGGGTACTGGCCCCTCTAACTGTTGAAAACACAGGTCCATGTAAAAGGACTTCCTCAGTGTAGCCTTATGCTGGCAATTTGATGGACTCTCCCTGATCTTGCTCTGTGCTTTTTGTCCATTCCCAGTAGACAAATTGTCTGAAGGAAGAGAGAATCAATGCACCAAAGGTGCATAATGACCGTATGCTACCCTGTGAGGATAAAAGAGAATAGAGAAGATATACTTCATTGAAGCATGAAAGGAAAAACACCCATGTCCTGAAACAATGCATTATGCCCATTCTATTATTTCTAGCTTAGAAAATTAAATTTTCAAGACCAGATATGACCATAGTCTCATTATTGACAAGGTCATTACTAATATACTCAGTGATACAAATATACATATGAACTCCACATAAATATAGTACCTCATATATCCATTCTATCATGATTTAGCTAAAGTCATTCACAGTTCATGCAGACTTTCTTGCAAGGTTCTTTGTATACAGGGATCGTCCAGAGTTATTTGGAATCCAGGATTGCCTTTGTGTGGCAACTTTATACTTGCCTCTCAGTCTTATCTGAATTGAGGTAAAACCAATTAAATTCCTTCCAAGAGCTGATTTCCAACAGATATTGGGACAGGTAGGACAATGCTTTGCCTGGATCTGACACCAAAGAAATGTCATCCATGTGTCAGCTGCAACCTGGTGGCAAGGAAGATCATGGCCTCTAGCATGGCATCAGCATTTCTCTTAATGACCTCACGTGTTCTGTGGAAAGGAGGATGACAGCCAGGAGCCCGTGGAACTGAGGGCCTTAAGGGCAAAAGAGCCGTTACTCTTGTCAGGTAGGAGTGACTTCAGCCATGTTAGGCCTGAGGCCATATCGTTATCTGCCTTAGTTTGCTATATCTGGCTCACTTAACTGCCTCTGCAATGCACACTTTTATTCCATATAACCTTCACAGAGAAATATAGATGGCTGCAATCCACACAAACACTGGGAAGCTTGTAATTGTTCTCAGTTCCACAGCCAACATGACTATGGATGGAAAAGAGGAAAGGGAAGTTCAGAAAAACGTCAGAAATCAACACTCACATCCCAAACTGGCAGTTCTCAATCATCATGTCATAGAACTTGGGGATATCATAATTGATTATGAAGTTTACTGAGAGTAGTCTATTACTAAAAGTAAGGTATGGACATCTGAAAATCACTTATTGTAACAAAAAGTGGATAAAAAATTAGCAACAATAATAAAAATCTTGCCCATATGCATTCTGATGTGCAAACTTGAGATGGAGAGAAGGGAGCAGAGTTAAGGAGGGAAGCCTAGGGTAAAACACATGTAACCCTGGGCCTATTCTTACCTGTATCACTATTATCATAGGACATGCATATGGGAAGATGTACATAGGTAAATATCACTGGTCACATTCTTAGGGAAAAAAGTGAGATTGAATGCCTCAATTTGTTTAGGTGTGTAATCCACAGTTTAAGCATGAACCATGTTCTAAAAGGGTATCTGTAATTCAGATATTTGGACTTTGGAAGCTAATTTTCCACAGGCCAATGGTATCCATGGTGACTAATTTCTAACTCCAGTTAAATATATCCTGACTTTCGAATTGATAAACTATGGAAATGTGTCCTTCTTTGGGAACCAAAATCAGGTACTGAGGAGGAAGAGCGATAAACCAAGAGATAAGGTAATTCTGATTCTTCTTGAAATCAAAAAAAGGTTATGATGTCAACCTCACCAAGGAGTTACAGGTTACATGTGTAATAGGGTAAAGATATTTATCCTCTAGAAATGTTTCACGGTAATTATTCACAAGAAAATAGGAAGTCAGAAAATAGGCATTTCTTTTTCAAGCAAGAGAGAACCATAAAGCATGGTGCTAATGAAAAATATTGCAATCTGTCCAGTGGGCAGAGGCTGCAGCTGGAGAGGCTACTTCTTGTGAATTGGAGAAAAAATACAGAACAGGTTTATAGGAGGAAGTAAGTGGGGAAACAGGATGGTGGGAAAGAAACTGGACAGACAAAGGACGGCAAGAAGGGTTTTCAGTTATGTTATGAGTGTGGAACTTTGGGGAGAAAAAATCGTATCTAGAGAGGCTTTCTGGGGACGATTCCTGTTTGGTACATTGAATAAAATCTTGGGTCAACTGCTTTCAAGAAAATGTTTAGTAAAAATTGATGTCCTTTTTCAAAGCTCCTGTCATGAGGCTCTGTGCAGAGGCTGGGCTACACTGGCCCCTGTTCACAATGAGATCACATAAGGGTTGTTGTATCCCCCCCACTTTCTACAAGATATAAAATATCTTTCACTTGAATAAGGGAAACCTCTTCCAAAGTGCTTTATGTCTGGATACTGGCAATTTTACAGGTTTCATTTTATAATGCTTGCCAAGAATTGGAGCTAATTACTAAGCAAAAGTGAATATAATATTTCCAAGATTTCAGTATGCATTAGGCAACATAAGTCCCATAAATTAAAGACACTTTAACAATACTTTAAAAAAATATTTGCATAGCAGTTTAAGTTTTCCATGAATTTTTATCTACTTTATCACTTGGGCGTTATAATAGGGATGTAGGAAAAATCAAGATTATAAGATGAGAAAACTGCAGCTTGTGGAAGTTATATAGCTTGCCAATATTCACCATGGTAACAAGGCAGAGAAATGGGCCAGAACCCATTACTCTTGAATTCAGATATAGTGACCCTCTAGTATGAAAAAAAATTATCAGGCTAAGTCAAATAGAACCTAGAACTTCAAGGAGGTGGAAAATTATTATAGATAGTGTAATTAGTTCAGATTTAGGCTATCATTCTTTCTATTACTTTCTATCATATATGACCATTGAAATTGTCCTAAATTTTAATCAGTTGCCACCCAAAATCAACTCATTTCCATTACAACAATCATAAAAAAATAATTCTACTCAACATCATTTATGTATGAATCGTCACAGCCTGTTGATATTTAATCTTGGATCCTTGGACCATTTGACCATGTTTGACCTTGATCTTTTCCCAAAACCTGTATGTGAATTAAACAAGATTTCTTAAATAAATGGCTAATATAGTGAAGTTTCTACTTTGTTTTATCCAGATAGTACATGATCAAGACATTAATGGGCAACTAATGTCATGTTTATCCTGAATAAATGTCTTAAGCACATATTTGTTTTTGTTAATTTCTGGATACTTCTGTAGTCTTCTGGAATTAAGCTCAAAATTATTTTTTACTCAGTTAATATACAAAGCCTTGTACAGACTTACCAAAAATCCAGGTTTTACCTGCACAAATAACTCAAAAACTGTATGAGTCTCAGTTTCCTCATATATGAATAAAGTAAATAATACCTAACTTGAAAACTCGTTGATAGTTCAAGGTGGCCATGTATATGAAATTGCCCAACATAGCAAAAGCAAAAAATTATCAATACTAAGTATGAAGTCACTTAGCTAATCTTAAGTGTTTTTTTTTTTCTGGGAAAATTGAAGGTTGGCTTCAAAATTCTAGCCAATTTCCTCTGCCTATGACCCTAGTCTAACTGCATTGCACTTGCATTCAGTACTTTACTTCCTGTCCCTAATCTATTTTGCCTTATCTGTGAACCTTTTTAAAAAGTTCCTGCAATCTTCCCCTGAGATGGTCTGAGTACAGTCACTTGCCATATAATAATGTTTCAGAAAACAGACCTTATATATGATGGTGGTCCCATAAGATTATAATGAAGCTGAAAAATTCCTATCACCTGGTGACATCGTAGTGGTCCTAACATTGTAGTGCAACACATTGCTCATGAGTTTGTGGTGATACTAGTGTAAACAAACCTACTGTGCTGCCAGTCCCATTAAAGTATAACACACACAATTATGTACAGTTCATAAGACTTGACAATGACCATGTTAATAGCTTATGCATTGACTATACCATATTTTTAATTGTTATTTTACAGTATACTCCTTCTACTTATTGAAAAAAAAGTTAATCCAGCATCCCTTCTTGATAAAAACCCTCAAGCATCTAGGCATAGAAGGAACATACCTCAAAATAATAAGAACCATCTATGATAAACCTACAGTCAGCATAATGCTAAATGGACAGAAACTGGAAGCATTTCCCCTGAAAACAGAAACAAGGCAAAGCTGCCCACTCTCATCCTTTCTGTTAAACATTGTGTTGAAAGTTCTAGTTATAGCAATTAGACAAGAGAAGGAAATCAGGGGTATTCAAACAGGAAAAGAGCAGGTTACATTATTCCTCTTTGCAGATGATGTGATTCTATACCTCAAAAATCCAATTGAATCTGTCAAAAAACCTCCTTGCTCTGATAAAGGACTTTGGCAAAGTCTTAGGGTACAAAAAAAACGTGCAAAAGACATTCTTATACACCAGCAACAAACAGACAGAGAAACAAATAAAAAGCACAACCCCATTCACAATAACCATAAAGAAAAAGAAATACCTTGGTATCTTTCTAACTAGAGAAGTGAAAGACCTTCACAATGAAAACTAC
Organism: Carlito syrichta; assembly: GCF_000164805.1. Classification (NCBI taxonomy): domain Eukaryota; kingdom Metazoa; phylum Chordata; class Mammalia; order Primates; family Tarsiidae; genus Carlito; species Carlito syrichta. The sequence goes on along the minus strand of NW_007252357.1, from coordinate 232,173 downwards.
AAAACACTGCTCAAAGAAATCCAAGAAGACACAAACAAATGGAAAAATAGCTCATGCTCATGGGTAGGAGGAATCAATATTATTAAGATGTCTATCCTACCAAAGGCAATCTACAGACTTAAAGCAATACTCATTAAATTACCAACATCATTCTTCTCAGACCTAGAAATGATAAAGCAGAAATTCATAATGGAAACATAAACAACCACAAATAGCCAAATCAATCCTCAGTAAAAGAAACAAAGCAGGAGGTATCATGCTTCCAGACTTTAAACTTTATTAAAAGTCTACAATAATCAAAACAACCTGGTATTGGTACAAGAACAGGCATATAGACCAATGGAACAGGATGGAGATTCCAAAAGCAAAACCTCAATTTCTCAACCAACTCATCTTTGACAAAGCCTCCACCAACAACCACTGGGGAGATGAGAACTTATTCAGTAAATGGTGCTAGGAAAACTCACTGAACACATGCAGAAGATTGAAACAGGACTCCTACCCATCACCATACACAAAAATCAACTCTAAATGGATCAAAGACCTCAAACTATAAGAATCTTAGAAAATGCAGGAGACACCCTTATGGAATCAGAGTAAACAGCCAATTTCTGATCAAAACCCAGATGTCCATGTCAAGATAGACAAGAGGGATCTTATCAAACTGAAAAGCTTCTGCAAAGCAAAAGAACCAATCAAGAGAGTGGGGAGACAGCCCACAGAATGGGAAAAAATATGTGTCAATTTCATACCTGGCAAAGGCCTAATATCCACAATCTACAAGGAACTCAAATGTGCCAAAAGGAAAAAAATAAACAGCTCCATTAAAAAGTGAGCAAAAGACAAGAATAGACACTTCTCAAAAGAAAACATATGGGCAGCCAACAGACACACGAAAAAGTGCTCAGCCTCATTAATCATCAGAGAAATGAAAATCCAAACCACAATGAGATACCACCTAATCCCAGAAAGAATGGCCATCATTAATAAAACAAAAATAACATATGCTGGTGAGGATGCAGAGAAAAGGGAACATTTCTACTCTGCTGGTGGGAATGCAAACTAGTTCAATCTCTATGGAAACAGTGTGGCAATTTCTAAAATAACTAGAAATTAACCTTCTATATGACCCAGAAATCCCTTTACTGGAAATATACCCAAAGGAACTCAAATCATTCTACAAAAAAGATACCTGCACACACATGTTTACTGCAGCACTATTCACAAACAATAGCAAAAACCTGGAACCAACTGTGCTGTCTATCAAAAATGGACTGGATAAAAAAATTGTGATACATATACAAGATGGAATATTATGCAGCCATAAAGAAGGATAAACCTATGGACGCTGCAGCAACAAGGATGAATTTAGAGTCTATAATACTCAGTGATCTATCGCAGAAACAAAGAACTGAGTAACACATGCTTTCACTTATAAGCGGACCCTGAACATTTACCATAATACTATAAGAAAGGGATTGACAGTAGTGGGACACTACCAGGGGAGGGAAAGGGGGCACATAGCATCAATAAGTGTACCTGACACAAACCAGGTGAAGTGGGAACCAAAGGGAAGTCCAAACTTTACCTATACAATGATCACTTGTATACTTAATTCAGAATTGTATACTACAGCTTTAAAATAATATTAAATAAAACACATAAATAAATAAATAACTCCCCCCCACAAAAAAAAGTTAACTGCTAAACAACCTCAGACAGATCATTTAGGAGCTATTCAAAAAGTCTTTGTTGTCATAGGAGATGGCAGCACCATGAATGTTACTGCCCCTGAAGACCTTCCAGTGGGACAAGATTCAAAGGTAGAAGACAGTGATATTGATAATCCTGACCCAGTGTAGACCTAGGCTAATGTGTGTGTTCAAAGTTAACAAGTTATGGTAAGCTAAGGTTAATTTATTATTAAATTAAAAAATTATAAATTTAGTGTAGTATAGCCTCAGGGCATAGTGTTTATTGTTGGGAGCCAGCCATGGAGGCCTGCCTGCTGACAAAGTCCAGGGGGCTGAAGACCCCAGGTCTCAAAGCAAACCTGGGCAGCTGGGACCCTTGCTTCTTCTACTTTTGTTATTAGTGCAGCTGAAAAGTTCTGTACACTCTGAGGATGGAAAGCAAAATTCCACTCATGCCTCCACTATCCCTTGCAAAAGGCAAGAGGGGAATTCATGAAAAAATTATCTTCCCTTCATTTGAATTCTGCCCTAGGTTTCCCCATTCCCGGCCTCCTGGTATTAAACCATGCAATCACATGATTAAACATTGAGTTGGGAAAATTGTGAAAAATCAGAAAGTGCTCAATTTAATGTTTGTCAGGGAACTCACTGACCTTGCCAGGAAATTATCAATAGAGATTTTAAATATCATATGCGGGTAGATAATTACTTGCAAGATTTTATTTCTTCTGATTGGCAACTAATTGAAGAAATTTGAGAAGCTACAGTTTGTATTTTTAGGAAGAGTGCCAATAAAAAAATTACATTTACTTACCAATTTCTTAATTTCTACATGTGGTGTATTATACTTAAGAAATTAACAATCACATAAATATTAGAGCACCCTTGCCTTTACTTCCCTTTGTTAAGGAGGCTTGTAATTCTGGTTAGGGATTGTGACTAAGGTGACTTGAGCCCAAGAGGCCTTTTTTTTTTTTTTTAATTGGAGTCTCACTTGGTTGCCCAGACTGGAGTGCAGTGGCCGCTTCCGGCCACCGCAGCCTCGCCTGCTGGGCTCTGGCAATCCTTCCACCTCAGCCTTCCAAGTAACCGGAATTACAGGCATGCACTACCACACCTGGCTGATTTTTTTGATTTATTGTAAAGATGAGGTCTCACTGCCCAGGCGGGTCTCGAACCTGCGGGCTCAGGCAATCCATTCACTTCAGCCTCCCAAAGGTGCGGGATTACAGGCTGAGCCACCAAGCCTGGCTACGAGAGGCCTTTTGTTTTACAAACGTTGAAGCTCATTTTCCCTAACAGGGGATAATTGACGCAGATTATAAACACCAGGTGTAACATTGTGAAAAACTAGTCAGGTCAACTTGCAGCTAAGAAACCTTGAAAATGTTGTTTTACCCCAGCTAGTTGCAAATTGCTGTGTGAAGGTCATAGGTGTGACTTGCTAAACAATGTAACAATTATAGTGCTTAAAACTTGGTAATGATTTATAATGTAATAGTTATAGGAATAAGTAAGTTTTGTATGGACATTAAGAAATGGTAACCATTAAAATAGTTAGGAGTTTATAAGATTTACAGTTAATGTTTAGGATGATAATGTTTTAAGATCAAAACAGGATGAACAAAGATACATTGCCTGTCTGGTCCATTAAATTGAGACTAATTACCTTGAAAATGAAAAGCATGTTTTCGTCTCAAGCCAAAATCTAGGGTATAAAAGGAATTGAAAAAGACAATAAATCGGCATTTGTCCTACTTGCAGCAGAGTCAGTGTCTAAGTTTTTTCTCCTGCACCGACGCCGTCCCTCCTTCAGGAAACCCTGACCCGCTGGAGCTGGACTCTGGTAGTTTATAAAATCCACAGTAGTGCATAATAATGTCCTAGGCCTTCACATTCACTAACCACTCACTCACTGACTCATCCAAAGCAACTTCCAGTTCTACAAGCTCCACTCATGGAAAGTGCTCTATACTGCTGTACCATTTTTTATCTTTTGTACTGTATTTTTACTGTATGTTTTCTGTGTTTAGATATGGTTAGACACACAAATACTTACCATTGAATTACAATTGCCTTCAGTGTTTCATACAGTAACATGCTGTACTGGGTTGTACTCTAGGAGCAATAGGCTAGACCATCTAGCAGGCTAGGCCATCTAGGTATATATAGGTCTGTGATTTTCCCACAATGACACTTTTCTCAGAAGGTATTCCCACTGTTGATTAACATGACTGTACTCACAGATACTACCCCCTTTCATAGTCCAAACAAAGTCTATGAGAGACTATGTTCTCTGTCATAAATTTTGTGTAGGAGAGTGTTCTATCCAGCTCATGTGGTATGGCAGGTTACATATATTAACCTTGCAGATCTGATGATGCACCCAATTAAAACACATTACATGTTCCAGTGGGTCAAACTCAAGAGATCAAACTGATTGAACAAATGATGGAGGAAAAAAATCTAAGCAAGAAAATTTGTTTTTTAACACTATGTTCATGATTTAACCTTGAGATAAATTTTGAGAACCACAAAATCAAAAATTCTTGAAAATTCATTTAGTTCATTTCCCCCAACCAGTCTCCCAAGTCCTTGTACACCCACACTGACTCTTCCCAGGCAGGAATGGTAACTAGACTGCTTCAACATAAAGTGCATTTCTGGGGAATCCTTAAACCCAAGTCCAATGAGAGTAATCAGACTTTGGAGACTGACTTCCACTTCACATTCAATGTTTTTGTTTGTTTGTTTTTTGTTTGTTTGTTTTTTGATGTGCTATGCACACACACCAAGGGCAAAAGAGAGAAAAACAGGCTTAAAAATTGAAAACCATGGGAAAGCCAGAAGCATCTCATTGTACTGTGGAATCATACAATTTAATGTTTTTTATTTTAATGTAGCAGAACTTTAGAATAGAGTATGAGGTGAATTAAAGCTCTCTTCATTGATGTCTCCTGAAAGTTTTCAACCTATTAAATATAGGAGCCAGGCTTGATGACTCAGCCTGTAATCCTAGCACTTTGGGAAGCCAAGGCAAATGGATTGTCTGAGCCCATGAATTCGAGACCAGCCCAGGCAACTTGGCAAGTTGCCAAGTTCATCTCTACAATAAATAAAAAAATGAGCCAGGCAAGGTAATACATGCCTGTAGTTCCAGCTACTTAGAAGGCTGAGATGAAAGGATCTCCTAAGTCCAGTAGGTCAACGCTGGGGTGGCCGTGAGTGTGCCACTGCACTCCAGCCCGGGCGACAGAGTGAGACTTCAACTGAAAAAAAAAATAGGTAGGGAGAAATAAAATGGGTAAGGTACTGTGGTGAATACTGTGATATGCCTCTCAGATCCTCCTTAGCATGAGATACTGATTTCCCCAGGCTCAAGGAGAGATGGCTGCTGTGAGTGACAACTGAGCCTGTCTTTGGGAATTATCCTTGGACTAAGTTATGCCCCTCCCTGGGAATAGCAGGTATCTAATGTCTGATCAGCGAGGAAGTACATAGGCCCAGCCTTCTTATCTTGATTTGGGACTAATCTGAAGGATTATCACCATGCAAGTTCTCTATGAGATAGACTGAGGCCTCATGGTAGTTCAGTTTCTCTATTTGACAACTCCTTCCTCTCACTCTCCTACAGATGTTGGACCCAATGGCACTTTTCAATAAATCTGAAACATGCAAATCTTCATCTCACAGTCTGCTTCCCAAGACAGAGACTAGTTCCCTCAACTTGAATAATCTCTGGATGAAACCCACATCATTTTCCACTGAGGGAGAACATGGCAGACATGGAGTGCTTCACTGATAAATACTCCCTGTGGCCCTGAAGTTTTACAGAAAACAGATTGGGTTCCATTCTGCTCTATCAGGACTACTATCTTGTTGAACATGTTGGGAATTTCCCAACTAATTAGATTTTCTCTTCCTACCCACAATCACCAAAATTCAGAATATCAAGTTTTCAGTCAGGCTTGATGGCTCAGCCTATAATCCCAGCACTTTGGAAGGCCAAGGCGAGTGGATTGCCTGAGCCCACGGGTTCAAGACCAACCCGGACAACATGGCAAGACCACGTTCTACAAAAAATCAAAAATTAGCTGGGTGTGGTAGCATGCACCTATAGTTTCAACTACCTAAAAGGCTGAGGCAGAAGGATCACCTAAGCCCAACAGGTCGACACTGAGGTGGTCATGAGTGTGCCACTGCCCTCCAGCTTTGGTGACAGAATGAGATTCCAATTCAAAAAAAAAAAAAGCAAGTTAGAATAACTCCTAAAGACATATAGTCTGTACATGCAAGTTGGCTCTATTGGTGGATTAATTATCAGCCTGCTGATATTGTATACTTACCATTTTTCCCAAGAGGTCACACCAACATGCCTGGCTTATTATTATTATTATTATTATTATTGTAGAGACAGGGTCTTGCTATGTTGCCTAGGCTGGTCTTAAACTCCTGGGCTCAAGCAAATCCTCTTGTCTCAGCCTCCCAAAATGCAGGATTATAAGTTTGAGTCACCATGCTTGGCTCAGCCTGTAATCCCAGCACTTTGGGAGGCCGAGGTAAATGAATTGCCTGAGCCTGTGGGTTCAAGACTAGCCTGGACAACTTGGCGAGACTTCATCTCTACAATAAATAAAAAATGAGCTGGGCAAGGTAGCACATACCTATAGTTCCAGCTACTTAGAAGGCTGAGGTAGAAGGATAGCCGAAGTCCAGCAGGTCGACACTGGGGTGGCCGTGAGTGTCCCACTGCACTCCAGCCTGGGCGACAGAGTAAGACTTCAACTGGAAAAAAAAATAATAAATAGGGGGAAATAAAATGGGTAAGGTACTGTGGTGGATACTGTGATATGCCTCTCATATCCTTCTTAGCATGAGATACTGATTTCCCAGGCTCCCCAGGTGTTCTCCCTAATAGAGATTTATTGAAGAGCAGTAATATGTCATACTGGTTAAACGTATGGCTTCTGGAATTATTCTGGCCAAGTTCAAGATTTGGATATACCAGCTAGTTGCCTTGTGACCTTGGGCGATTACTTTATCCCAGCTTCAGTACCTTCATGTCTAAAATGTGCCTAATAATCACATTTTTATCAGGATTAACTAAGGTAACACATGTGAAGCATTCAAAATATTGCCAGGTACAAGCAAACTCTCAATAAATGTTTATTAACATTATTGTAATTGTTTTTACAATTTGATAGCTCTCGCTTATCTATAGGACTGCCTTGCTTTATAGTGCTGATCCACGGTTAGTTGGCTAGCTTTAGTAACTACTCTTTTTTCTGTCTCACTTATTCAAAATAAGTCCTTTTGATACTCATTTGTACAGTTATTATTTCTTCTTCTAGATGTAATACTCTGTCCTTCTCTTTATTTAAATTCATTCATTTGTTGGAGATACTCCTATAATCCACCAAGTTTTTTAACTGGGACAGAAAGTCAGCAAGCCATCTCACATAAACTAAACTGCACTGTAAATTTAATTATTAGGCTCTATTCCAAAGATTGCCCAACTTTTTCTGGAAAAGGCCCAATAGTATAAACACTTTGAGTTCTATAGGTCTTACAGTCTTTGTCACAATTGCTCTACCATTCTAAGGCAAAAGAATCCACAGATAATATGTAAACAAGTGTGCATGGCAGTGTTCCAATAAAAGTTCATCTAGTCCAAGAGTGGTGACTCAAACTTATAATCCTAACACTTTGGAAGGCTGAGGCAAAAGGATTACTTGAGCTCAGGAGTTCAAGACCAGCCTAGGCAACATAGCAAGACCTTGTCTCTACAAAAATAATAATAATAATAAGCCAGGCACAGTGGCATGCACTTATAGTACCAGCTATTCAGGAGGCTGAGGTGGAAGTATCACCTGAGCCAGGAAGCTGCGGTGAGTCATGATCATGTTGCTGCACTCCAGCCTGGGCAACAGAGGGAGACCCAAACTCAAACAAACAAACAAAAAAACTATATCTAAGCCAGGTATGGTGTTATGCACCTGTTGTTCCAGCTACTTGGAAGGCTGAGGCAGAAGGATGGCCTGAGCCCAAGAGCATGCCACTGCACTCCAGCCTGGACAACAGAGTGAGACTCCTATTCAAAACAAAACAAAACAAAACCTTATCTACAAAAATAAGTGATGGGCTGAATTTGGCCCTCAGGGTATAGTTTGCTAGCCTCTCCTCTTTTTTTTTTTTTTTTTTTTGTTTTTTTGAGAAATTAATACCTATTAAACATACATTGATATACAATGATCAATGTAATCTTATGGTGTATTGTTTGCCCATATAATTATTGTTTGGCCCATAATTTGTTTTCCAATTTATTGATGAGGAATCTTTGAAGTTGAAAAGCCTTGCCAAAGTTAAGCTAGGTTACAGCTATTATACCTAGTCAATTAACCCAGCCTATGAACTTACTAAAAAAAGAATATAAAACTGTTGCAATATATTATAGCTTTATATGCCTTTGCTTCCTATAAGAAGCTTGTGTTCCAAAAATACTGGATACTTGCCATTCCCAGACATTCCTTGTGCTTTTTTCTACTTACAGAGGCTAACTCTATTTGAAACCCCTTTTGCATTATCCAAGTCAAATGATGTCTTCTGTACCAAATTTTCATGGGCTTCTGAAATGCTAAGCCATTATCTTGTTAATCTCTCTGTCTCCCAGTGCCTTGCACATTTTACGAAGTTTAACTAAATATTTTATGACAAAAGTAAAGATTGAGCATTGTTCCATAGAAAATAAGGATCACATGAATGGTTATTTAGTATATTGTCCTCTTCCAAAGACTTTGTAAGTTCTTTTTCTTTAATCAAAAATGTTTAATAACATGGAACCTACCAAAACAGTTCTATGATGTCCACATAAACTTTTTTCATTAAAGCAGTGGTCTGTCTTCCAGAGATATACATTAATATTCAGAATAAGCACTGGATTAAATCTTAGATGTAGGTTAGTCTTGGATATATGTTATTTGGTTACATGACTTTGGGTAAGTTTTCCTTTCTTTGAGACTTAGATTCCTCAAATGTACAATAAATTAATTGGTTGGACATGGTGGCTCATGCCTGCAATCCCAACACTTTGGGAGGCTGAGGTGGGAGAATCACTTGAGGTCAAGAGTTTGAGACAAGTCTAGGCAATATAGTGAGACTTCCTCTATACGTTTTAAAAATATATACGTTTTAAAAACTTTTCTAAAAATTAAAAGTAAATTAATTATGCTAAATATCCCCTAGGGTGCCTTCTGTATTCTGAGAAATGCTGCCTACAAAGGCCAAGCATTCTCCTTTAATTCAGTGATCTCGGCCAGTTACTTGTCTTGACCTGAAATCCTAAAAGAACATGACACTAGAGTGTGGACCCTTCCTCCCACCCCCAGAGTTTTAACACCCCTTTTTTATCTCAGAATTTTACTTCAGCAGGAAATCTTTTCAGGCCACCACTGTTACTGAAACGCCAGGGATTCAGTTAGGGTCCTGTCACCTGATGCACAAAAAGTCAACTGCTGAGACAACGAGCATTGCCAGGAAAGAACGTCTTTTATTTGAGAGATATCAACCAAAGAGAATAGGAAATTTCACCTCAAATTCATCTCCCTATCCCACTGAAGTCAGGGTTGTACATAGTGGAGCAAGGATGTAGAAAATTGGAATTAGGTAGGGGTAAGAAAGAGGATTTTGTAAGCAGGAATTAGGGAGGGGTAAGGAAGAGGAGTTTGTAAACAGAAATTAGGGCAGGGTCTGGCATCTCATTGTCTAGATGCAGTGAGGTGGTTGGTTTCAGTTCCTTGATACTCTAGGTCTGAGGGTTAGTTTCCTGAGAAATGAACTGAGATAAGATCAATGAAACTTTCAAGCTTCAAGAACAGAAGGGTTGATTTCTGTTTATTCAAAACAAAACAAAGATAGCCATTTGTTACACCAGTTTCACCACCTCAGTATAAAGTGCACAGATTATAGAAGCCAGTAGTCTAGATTGTTTGTGTGTTCATATTGTGTATCTGCACTACGATAGCAGGAACTTGCTCTAGGAAGAAAGCACTTTCCAGACAGCAGTCCTGGGTAACAAAGATTTCCTTGATCTCTTTGGTGTAACTCCCTGAGATTACTAGGCCACACCTGCCAGAACAGAAGTGAATCCCTGCAGAGTCAAAGTAAGAAACTCTTCAACATCTCATGAGTCCCAGGACACATGAGAGGAGAATAGCAGAGAAGCTAAAGAAAAAAAATGGGGGAAAAAATGGGAAGAGAAAACTCAGAAAGTACTAACCGGGGAATACAAAAGACTTAATGGAGCAATGATTTAAAACTATGTGCCTTTTTAGGGAAGGCAGATTGAAATTCCACAGAGCTTCAATTTTCTTCTTAATGCTTGTGATTTCAGAGACTCCCTGGGGTACATGCTCCCTCTGGAGAACTTTTAGTAGGATGGAAGTTCTACCCCACCTGCTGCGAAAAAAAGATGATTTTTTTGCACTGGGACAGACTAGAACATCATCATACTATTGTGAAGAAAAATCAAGTCACTCTTTTAAAGAGAGGTCTTAACCAGAGAACCATGGACAATCTCAATGAGAGATTTCTAAGCCGTATGTCTTCCAAAGTTTCACCTTCTATGGCAGTTGTCAAGGCAACAGAGTAAAGTAAGAACCAAAGGACAAATGGCATCCGTCTCACTGAGTGTCTCTACCTTTACCTGCCAACTGCAGGTACAAACAGTGCCCTCTCTTGTCTGGCAACACCATCCCAGATCTGCTCCCAGATGCACAGACAGCAGGATGTGGAGAAAGACACAGGCATCCCACCGTTTCTACACATGGGGCCTTTTCATAGACCTAAAAAGAATTTGGAACCCCCTGAGACTTTCTGAAGTATAGCAACCTTTATAAATATCTGTTATTTTTAACCATTCTGGCAATTTGGGATTAGGCATCCTGTGAAGCCCTATGTTTTGAAAAACAACCACCAAGGAACTTTCAAAAATAAAGACAGGTTTGTTCTTTTTTTCTTCTTCAAAACAGTCCTATGGTTCTAAATGTTTCCTTATTCATAAGGTAGGGTGAATATTCAAATTAAAATGGACCCCAGAGTTCCATCACATAAAGAAAGCAGACAGCTTCAAGGATATCAAACTGTGGGCAAGGAAAAACTATTCAAGTTGTGGTGAGAGCCAGTGCAGTTAACCCTTGGATGGAGAGAAAGACTCTCCTTAGCCAGTCTAAAATGAAGCTGTGTTTTTCCTGAATATGCTTAATCAGAGCCACAAGATGCACCCTATTTGTAATCTAAGTGGGAAAAAGACTAGGAAAACTTACAATGAATTATGTTAAAAGCAGCTGAAGTGCTTTTTTACTTTTTTCTTTTTTTTAAGAGACAGGATCTCATGCTATTGCCCAGGCTGGAGTGCGGTGGCATGATCATAGCTCACTGCAAACTTGAACTTCTGAGCTGGGGCGATCCTCTCCTTTGTCTTCCTGAGTAGCTGGGACTATAACCGCATGCCATCACACTTGGAAAAAAAAAATCACACTTAAAAATATTTTTTTTAATTAATATTTTGTAGTCAGGAGTCTTGCTATGTTGCCCAAACTGGTCTCAAACTCCTGACCTCAAGAAATGATCCCGTCTCAGCTTCCCAAAGTCTTGGGTTTACAGACATGAGCTACCACACCTAGCCTGATTTACTTTTAATTCAATTATCTGTTCTAGACATAGAAACTGGAAATGCCATTAAAATGTAAAATTAATTATTTAACCTGTTTTCAGTGATAAAGTCCTCTTGGGAACCTTCACAGACATGTCCACAGACTAACTTCCCCCATCTGCTGACCCACCATCCTTGCATTTTGTGCATCACTGCTTTAAAACACTGTACAAATTGAACATCTCTTATCCAAAAATCTGAAAGTTTTTGATTGCCGACATGATGTTACAAGTGGAAAGTTGGGTCACAGTCAGAACACAGCCAAAACTGTGTTTCATGCACAAGATAATTGAATTTTTTGTTTAAAATAAACTTCAGGTTAAATGCATAAGGTTTATATGAAACATAAGGGAGTTTTGTGTTTGGATTTGGGTCCCATTTCCATGATTTCTCATTAAGTATATGCAAATATTCCCAAATCCAAAAAAAAAATTGAAATCCAAAACACTTTGGTCCCAAGCATTTCAGATAAGAGATTCTCAACCTGTATTAGCCAATATTCTCCAGAGAGACAGAACCAATAAAATAGATTAGATCAGATTAAATAGATATATAGGTAGGTAGGTAGGTAGGTAGGTAGGTAGATAGGCAGATAAGATGATAGATAGATTAACTAGAAATTGGCTCACAGAATTATAAGAGGCTGAGAAGTCCCATAACAAGCCATCTGTAGCTGGAATCACAGGGATGTTGGTATCATGGTTCAGCCCAAGCCCAAAAGCCACAGGACCAGGGATGGTGTAACTCTCAGTCCAAGTCTGAAGGTCTGAGAACTTGCGGGCAAGAAGGTCGCCACAGCTTCAGGAGAGAGAGGGAATGAATTTGCTTTTCCTCTGCCTTATTGTTCTATCTCTGCCCCGGTCAATTGGACGCTGTCCACCCCCACTGAGGGCACATCTTTCCCACTCTGTCCACAGACTCACATACCAATTTCCTCCAGAAGCACTTTCACAGACACACTGAGAAAAAATGCTGTACCAGATTATAGGTATTCCTTAATCCAGTCAAGTTGACTCCTAGTACTCATGGTCACAAACACTATTTGCATTCTGCACAATATTAAGATTTTGGGGGTTTTTTATTATTACTTTAACGATGTAGGGTACAATTCAGGATTAGGTATACAAATGGTCATTGTACAGGTAAAGTTTGGGCCTCACTTTGGTACCCTCTCCACCTGGTTTGAGATCAGGTACCCTTAGTGATAAAGTGTGCCAGCAGTTTCCCACTACTGCCAATCCCTCCTCTAGCGGTTTCCCACTACTGCCAATCCCTTTCCTATAGTATTGTGATAATTGTTCAGGGTCCGCTTACGAATGAGAATATGTGGTACTCAGTTTGTTTCTGTGATAGATCACTGAGTATTATAAACCCTAAATCCATCCAAGTTGCTGCAAAGTTCATAATTTTGTCCTTATTTATGGCTATGTAATATTTCATCGTGTATATGTACTACATTTTTTTAAATCTAGGTCACTTTTGATGGGCAGCACAGTTGGTTCCATGTTTTTGCTATTGTGAATAATGCTGCAATAAACATGCATGTGCAGGTATCTATTTCATAGAGCGATTTGAGTTCCTACGGGTATATCCCCAGAAGGGGCATTGCTGGGTCATATGGAAGGTCGATTTTTAGATCTTTTAGGAATCACTACACAGTTTTCCACAGAGGCTGTGTTGATTTACACCCCCACAAACAATATAGAAATGTTCCCTTTTCCCCTCATCCTCTCCAGCATCTGTTGTTTTTTGAGTTATTGATGATGGCCATCCTGACTGGAGTTAGTGGTTTTATTTTGCATTTCTTTGATGATTAGTGAGATTGAGCACTTTTTGTGTATCTGTTGGCTGCTGGTATGCCCTCTTTTGAAAAGTGTGCATTCATACCTTTTGCCCACTTTTTAATAGGGCTGTTTGTTTTTTTTTTTTTTGGCAAGTTTGAGTTCCTTGTAAATCCTAGATGTTAGGTCTAAGTCTTTGTCAGATATACAGTTGGCAAGTACTTTCTCCCAGTTTGTGGGTTGTCTCCTAGCTCTCTTAATAGTTTGTTTTGCTTTGCAGAGTTTTTCAGTTTGATCCCATTTGTCTATCTTATCTCTTATGGCATGGGCACTTGGGATTTTTATCAGGAATTGGTTGCCAGTTCCAATTTCCATTTTCTAAGGTTCTTATAGTTTGAGGTTTTACGTTTTGGTCTTTGATCCATTTAGAGCTGACTTTTCTGTCTGGTGATGGGAAGGGGTTCTGCTAAAGGGCATTACTTTCTAGTGAAGGAGTAATAATTAACTTAACAAATGAACTAATAATTTGTGATAAATACTAGGATGAAAATAAACATGGCATTGCATTTAACAATCATAACTACCATTTACAGAGTGTTCCATGGACCACCAAATACTTTAAGAAATTTGCATCAACTCGTTTAATCCTCATCAACCCTACAACCCAAAAAATATGTACTATTATAATCTCCATTTTACAGATGAGGAACTTCAAGAAAAGCAAAATATAAATAATTTAAAGGATCTCAAAGATAGATAATATCAGGACTGAGCCCAAATTCAGGGCTGCCCTGTTCACTGCTATATTTTTCAGTCTCTGAAAAAGAATATAGGAAATCTATTTAGAAAAGTGTCTCAGTGAAAGCCCTTTAGGCAAAAACAACATTTAAACGGAGGACCAGGGACTAAGAGAAAAGGAGCCACAAATATCTCCACTGCCAATGATAAAATAGGTCACTTATTAGGGCAAGGGTTGCACTTATTAGGGCAAAAATGAATCAAGTTGGGCTAAATGTGCACCCTATTTGACACATGAAGGAAGTTGTGAAACAAAAAACTTTGGCAAAAATGGTTTCAAATACCAATTGAGAGTTCTAGGCTTTGATTTTTTGGGTTTTGTGTTTTTTTATGTTGGTCATTTAATTTTTTTCCCTCTTTTTTTTATTTGAATAGCTTTGGGGGATACAAATTGTTTTTGATCTGAGCTTTAAGAATACCCACCACTCCCCACATATGCACATTGTACCCAATAGGTGATCTTTTTTTTTTTTTTTTTTTGGTCCCTCCACCCCTTGCCCTCTCTCCCTTCTGAGTCTTCAGTGTCCATTAGAACATTCTCTATTTCTTTGCAGATCCTTAGTTAAACTTCCATTCTCATAAATGATAACGTGGTGGTTGGGTTTCTGTTTCTCAGTTAGTTCACTTAGAATGATGCTCTCCATTCCATCCAAGTTGTTGCAAAAGACATTATTTCATTATTTTTGATAGTTGAATAGTATCCCATATGGTGTATATGTATCACATTTCCATTGTCCACTGATCAGTTGATGAGCATTTAGGTTGATTCCACATCTTTGCAATTGTGAATTGTGCTGTGATGAACATGTGGGTGCAGGTATCTTATTTATACAATGACCTCTGTTCCCTCGGGTAGATACCTAGTAGTAGGATTGCTGGATCAAGTGGTAGGTCTACATTTAGTTCTTTGAGTAATCTCGTACTGCTTTTCATAGAGGTTATACTAATTTACACCCCCATCAACAGTGCATAAGCATTCCTTTTTCTCTGCATCTGTGCCAGCATCTATTGATTTTTTTATTTGTTAATAATATCCATTCTGACTGGTGTAAAGTGGCATATTGTTGTGATTTTAATTCACATTTCTTTATAATGACTGATGTTGAGCATTTGTTCATATGTTTGTTGGCCATTTGTATGTTCTTTTCAGAGATATCTATTCACGTCATTTGCTCATTTTTTCTTTTTTTTTATATTTGATTTTAAAGATGTCAGGTGCAAGTCAGGATCAGATACATAAGTGATCTACATACAGGTAAAGTTCGAGCCTCCCACTGGCCCTCACTTCATCTGAATTGGGATCATGCACCCTTATTGATGTTGTGTGCCCTCCTCCCTCCCTCCCCTGGAAGTGTCCTGCTGCTGCCCATCCCTTTCCTATAGTATTGTGATAGGTATTCAGGGTCCACCCATGAGTGAGAACATGTGGTACTCAGTTATTTGTTTCTGTGCTAGATCACTGAGTATGATAGACTCTAAATACATCTAAGTTGCTGAGAAGTCCTTAATTTTGTCCTTTGTGGCTGCATTCTATTCCACCATGTATATGTACATTTTTTAATCCAGTCTACTTTCAATGGGCAACACATTTGGTTACATGTTTTTGCTGCTGTGAATAGTACTATTTGCCCACTTTTGAATGGGGTTGTTTGTGTGTTTTCTTGCTGATTTGTTTGAGTTGTTTGTAGATTCTGGATATTAGTCCTTTGTTAGATGTATAGTTTGAGAAGATCTTCTCCCATTCGTTAGATTGCTTATTTGCTCTGTTGATTATTTCCTTGCTGTGTAGAAACTTTTTAGTTTAATTAAATCCCACTTTTTATTTTTCTTGTATTGCCTTTTAGGTTTTTAACCACAAATTCTTCTCCTAGGCTGATGTCCAGAAGAGTTTTTTCCTAGGTTTTCCTGTAGAATTTTTGTGATTTCAAGGTTGACATGTAAGTATTTAATGCACCTTGAGTTAATTTTTGTATATGGGGAGAGATTAAGATCAAGTTTCATTTTTCTGCATGTAGCTATTCAATTTTCCCAACACCATTTGTTGTAAAGGGTGTCCTTTCCCCAGTGTATGTTTTCGTCTGCTTTGTTGAAGATAAGTTGGTTGTAGGTATTTGGGCTTATTTCTGGATTCTCTTTTGTTGCATTGGTCTATATCTCTGCTCGTGTACCAGTACCATGCTGTTTTGGTTACTACACACTTGTTGTATGATTTGAAGTCAGGGAATGTGATGTCTCCAGCTTTGCCCTTTATGCTTAAGGCTACTTTGGGTATTCTGGCTCTTTTTTGGTTCCATATGAGTTTTAGGATTTTCTTTTCTAACTCTGTAAAAAATGACATTGGTAGGTGGATAGGAATTACATTGAATCTGTAAATTACTTTGGGTTATATGGTCATTTTAACAATGTTGATTCTTCCAATCCATGCACATGGGATGTTTTTCCATTTGTTTGTGTTCTCTATAATTTCTTTCATCAGTGTTTTGCAGTTTTCCTTGTAGAGATCTTTCACCTCCTTGATTAGATGCATTCCTAGGCAGTTTAGCTTTTTGACTGCTGTTATAAATGGAATTGACTTCTTGATCTGATTCTCAGCTTTGTTGTTATTAGGGTATACTAATACTGCTACTGATTTGTGTGTGTTGATTTTGTATCATGAAACTTTACTGAACTCATTATCAATTTCAGGAATCTTTTGGAGCAGTCTTTAGGATTTTCTCTCAGTATAAGATCATATCATCAACATATAGAGATAGTATGATTTCTTCTTTTCCAATTTGTATACCTTTATTTCTTTTTCTAATCTGATGTCTCTGGCTAAGACTTCCAGTACTGTGTTGAATAGAAGTGGTGAAAGTGGGCATCCTTGCCTTGTTTCATTTCTGAGGGAGAAAGCATTCAACTTTTCTCTCTTTAGGATGACACTGGCTGTGGGTTTGTCATATATAGCTTTTATTATTTTGAGAAATATGCCCTCTATGCTTATTTAGCCGAGGGTTTTTATAATGAATGGATGCTGAATTTTATGAAACCCTTTTTTTGTCTATTAAGTGATCATATAATTTTTGTTTTTAGTGCTGATTCTGTAGTGGATCGTGTTTCTTGATTTGCATTTGTTGAACCATCCTTGCATCCCTGGGATAAAACCTACTTGGTTGTGGTATATATATATATATATTTTTTTTTTTTTTTTTTTTAGTGTGCTGTTGAATTATGTTTGCTAATATTTTGTTGAGAATTTTTGTGTCTATGTTCAAAAGGGATGTTGGTTTGTAGTTTGTTTTTTTGCTGTTTCTTTTCCTGGCTTTGGTATCAAAGTGACACTGGCTTTGAATGAGTTAGGGAAGGTTCCCTCCTCTTCAATCTAGTAGAATAGCTTCAGTAAAAATGATACCAGTTCTTCTTTGGAGGTCTGGGAGAACTCATCTGTGACTCCATCAGATCCTGGACTTTTTTTGTTGGGAGTCTTCTAATTACTGTTTCATTCTTGCTACTTGTTATGGTCTATTCAGGGTTACTATTTCTTCCTGATTCAAGATTGGGGGCTGTATGTTTCCAAGAACTTATCTGTTTCCTCTAGATTGTCTAGGTCTTTACATAAAGGTATTCATAATAATCTCAGATGGCAGAATTGAGAGAATTGCCTGAGTTCAGGAATTCAAGAACAGCCTGGGAAAGTTGGCAAAACCTCGTCTTTACAGTAAATCAAAAAATTAGCAGGGCATGGCTGTGTGTGCCTGTGGTTCCAGCTACTTGGAAGGCTGAGGTGGAAGGGTTACCTGAGCCCAGTAGTTCAAGGCTGCAGTGGCTATGAGCATGCCACTGCATTCCAGCCTGGGTGACAGACTGAGACTCCTACTCAAAAAGAGAGAGAGAGAGAGAAAATAGTCTCAGATGATCTTTTGAATTTCCATTGCATCACTTGAAATGTCTCCATTTTCATTGATGATTAAGCTAATTTGAGGCTTCTCTCTTCGTTTCTTAATTAATCTAGCTAGTGGTCTATCAACTTTACTTATTTTTTCAAATAATCAACTTTTTGTTTCATTGACCGTGTGTGTGTGTGTGTGTGTGTGTGTGTGTGTGTGTGTGTGTGTGTGTGTTTCAGTGTCATTTAGTTCTGCTCTGACCTTCATTACTTCTTTTCTTCTACTACTTTTGGGTTTGGTTTGTTCATGTTTTTCAAGTTCATTGAGGTGTGATGTTAGGTTGTTTATATGTAACCTTTTAATCTTATTAATGTAGACTTTAAGCACTATAAGTACAGCTTCCTCTGAATACAACTTTGGCTGTGATTCAGAGGTTTTGAAAACTTGTTTCATTTTGTCATTTGTTTAAAGGAATTTTTCCATCTTCATTTCATTATTGACTTAAGGATCACTCAGAAGCAAATTGTTTAACTTGCACACTTCTCTTTGGGTTCAAGAGTTCTTCTTGGAGTTAATTTCTAGTTGTAATCCATTGTGATCTGAGAAGGTGTTTAATTTGATTTTATTTTTTTGAATTTATTGAGACTTGATTTGTGGTCTATCATATGGTCCATCTTGTAGAATGCTCCATGTGCAGATGAGAATAATTTATATTATTTAGTTTTGTGATAAAATGTTCTAGAGTCCCGGTAACTTCAATGTTTCTTTGTTGAATTTCTGCCTTAATGATCTGTCTATTGCTGAAATCTCCCACTATTATTGTATTGCTGTCTATTCCATTTTTTTAGGTCTAGTAGAATTTGTTTCATAAAGCTGGGTGTTCTAGTGTTAGGCACATATATTTTTCAAATTGCTGTGTCTTCTTGTTGGACTTAAATATTTATCATTATATAATAACCATTTTTGTCTTCTTTTACTAATGCAAATTTATTTTTTTCTTTTATTATAGAGATGTGAGGTAAAAATGAGGATTAACTATATAAGTAGACTGCATGCAGGTAAAGTTTGGGCTACTACCTGACCTTATTTCCTTAAGTAGTGGACCAGGTACGCTTTGTGTTGTTGTATGCCTATTATCCTCCTCCCTCCCTCCCTTCCGTACAATGCCCAGCAGCTGCTGATCCTCCTCTTTGTGCTAATGTGACTATTTTTTAGGTCCCACTTGTGAATGAGAACATGCAATATTTAGTTCTTTGTTTCTGTGATAGATAACTTTGTATGATGGTCTCCAACTCCATTCAATTTGCTGGGAAGTCCATGATTTTGTTTATCTTTATGGCTGCATAATATGCCATCATGTATGTGTACCATATTTTCTTTATCCGGTCCAGTTTTGATGGGCAGTAGGGTTGGTTCCATGTTTTTGCTATTATAAATAGAGTCACAATAAACATGCATGTGCAGGTGTCTTTTTTGAAGGGAGATTTATGTTCCTCTGGCTATACTCACAGGGGAGCGATTGCAGGATCATATAGAAGGTCAATTTTTAATTCTTTCAGGAATTGCCACACTGCTTTCCATAGAGGTTGAACTAGCTTACACTCCCACCAACAGTGTAGAGGTGTTCCCTTTTCTTCACATCTGTGCCAACATCTATTGTTTTTTGATTTTTTTTTTTTTGAGTTGGAGTCTCACTCTGTCGCCCAGACTGGAGTGCAGTGGCCGCTCCCGGCCACCGCAGCCTCGACCTGCTGGGCTCTGGCAATCCTTCCGCCTCAGCCTTCCAAGTAGCCGGAATTACAGGCATGCACTACCACGCCTGGCTGATTTTTTGATTTATTGTAGAGATGAGGTCTTGCTGCCCAGGAGGGTCTCAAACCCTCAGGCTCAGGCAATTCACTCACCTCAGCCTCCCAAAGGCTCAGGATTACAGGCTGAGCCACCAAGCCCGGCTTGTTTTTTGACTTATTAATGATAGTCATATTTACCAGAGTTAGGTGGTATCTTACTGTAGTTTTGATTTGCCTTTCTCTGATAATTAGTGAGGCTGAGCATGTTTTTCTACATCTGTTGGCTATTTGTATGTGGTCTTTTGAGAAGTGCCTGTTCATGTCCTTTGTCCACTTTTTTGCGGCATTGTTTCATTTTTTCTTTTCACTTAATTTGAGTTTCTTGTAGATCCTGAATGTTAAGTCTTTTCAGATGCATAATTTACACATTTTTCCCCATTCTGTGAGTTTTCTCTTTACTCTCTTGATGGTTCCTCTTGCTGTGGAAACACTTCTCAGTTTGATGAAGTTCTGCTTGCCGATCTTAGTTCTTATGGCATTTCTTTTTGGAGATTTGGTCAAGAATTTGTTGCCTACTCCAATATGCCTAATGGCATTTTCTACGTTTTCTTCTAGGATTCTTATAGTTTAAGGTTTAACGTTTAGGTCTTTGATCCATTTTGAGTTGATTTTTGCAGATGGTGATAGGTAGGGGTTCAGTTTCATTCTTCTGCATGTGGTCAGCCTGCTGTCCTAGCACAATTTGCTAAATATGATCTCCTTTCCCCAGTGATCATTATTGGTGGCTTTGTCGAAGATGAGTTGGTTTAGAGACCATGGTTTTGCTTCCAGAATCTCTGTCTTGCTTCATTGTTCTATATGCCTATTCTTGTGCCAGTACCAGGCTGTTTTGGTTATTGTACCTTGCAATAAAGTTCAGAGTCTGAAAGTGTTATACCTCCCACTTTGTTTCTTTTGCTGAGAATTTTTTGGCTATTCATGCTCTATTTGTTTCTATATAAATTTCTGTATTGTCATTTCCAGGTCTAGAAAAAATGATATTGGTAATTTAATGGGTATTGCATTGAATCTGTAGATTGCCTTGGGTAGAATGAACATCTTGACAATATTGGTTCTTCCAATCCATGAGCATAGGCTGTTTTTCCATTAGTTTATCTCATCTTTGATTTTTTTTTTAGCAGTGTTTTGTAGTTTTCATTGTAAAGGTCTTTCACCTCTCTGCTTAGGTGGATGCCAAGGTAGTTCATTTTTTGTGTGTATGGCTATTGTGAATGAGATTGTATTTTTTATTTGGGTCTTCACCTGCTCACTGCGAGTGTATAGAAATGCATTTGTCTTTTGCACTTTAATTTTGTAACCTGAGACTTTACTAAAGTCATTTACCAGTAAAAGGAGATTTTTGACAGACTCCCTAGACTTTTCAAGTTATACAATCAAATTGTCTGCAAAGAGGGATAACTTACCTTTTTCTTTTCCCTGATTTTTTTCTCTTGTCTAATTTATCTGGCTAGGACTTTCAGCACTATATTGAACAGGAGAGGTGAGAGTGAGCATCCTTGTCTTGTTCCCTTTCTTAGGGGGAATGCTTTCAACTTCTGCCCATTGAGCAAAATATTAGCTATTGGTTTATCATAGATGGCTCTTACTGTTTTGAACATTCTTTCTATGCCTAGATGCTCAAGGGTTCTTATCAAGAAAGTCTTTTGAGTGCTGAGCCAGCCCTGCTTCCCAGTAATGAAGTTCATCTGGTCATGGTGGTTGGTCCTTGAGATGTTGTTAGATCTGATCTAAAATCCTGTTGAGAATTTTTGTGTCTGTGTTCATCAAGGAGATGGGTCTGTAATTCTTCTTCTCTGATGAGTTTTTGCCAGGGTTGGGTATAAGTATGATGTCAGTTTCATAAAATGAGTTGAGGGGAATTCCATCATTCTCAATTTCCTGAAATACTTTCAATAAGATTGGCATTAGCTTCTCTTTGTATGTCTTGTAGAGTTCAGCTGAGAAATCATCTGGTCTTGGAAGATTTCTAATGACTGAGTCAATTTTTTGGATTATTATTGGTCTGTTTAGAGTTTTAATTTCTTCTTGTTTTAGTCTTGGGAGGTTGTGTGATGTCAGAAAGTTCTCCATTTCCTTTGGATTTTCTAGTTTATTTGCATACAGATGTTTATAGTAATCTCTGATAATCTTTTTAATTTCTTCAGGGTCAATTGTGACTGCCTTTTGCACTTCTAATTGTGTTTATTTGGACTTTCTTTTTTAGTCAATTTGACGGGGATTATCAATCCTATGTATCCTTTCAAAGAACCAACTTTTTGTCTTGTTGATCCTTTCTAGGATATTTTTGTCTCCTATATCCTGAAATTGTGATTTTTTTCTTAGTGATCTGATTTCTTCTGCTAAGGTTCAGATTTACGTGATCTTGCCTTTCCAGCTCCCTTGGATATGACTATAGGCAGACTTTGATCTTTCTTTTTTCTGGATTTGTGCATGCAATGCTATGAATTTTCCTCTGCTTTTTTGACATCCCAGAGATTCTGATAAGATGTGTCTTTGTTTTTGTTTGTTTCCAGGAATCTTTTTATTTCTGTCTTGACCCAGAAGTTGTTCAGCAGCATGTTGTTTAATGTCCATACCTTTGTGTGTTTTGGGGGGATCTTATTGGTGATTTGTTTTATTCCACTTTGATCTGAGAAGATGCATGGTATTAATCTTTTAAAATGTATTCACACTTGATTTACATCCAAAAATGTGACTGATCTGGGAGTATGTTCCATGTGCTGATGAATAGAAGGTATACTCTAGATGTTGGGTGAAGTGCTCCATATGGGTCTATTAAATTCATTTGATTGAGCATTGAGTTGAGGATCCAGTTGCCTTGTTGATATTTTGCCTTGAAGATCTAATTAAAGCTGTTAGTATGGTATTTAGATCTCTGACTATAATTGTGGAGGAGTCAATGTCCTCTTTTAGTTTACTTAGTAGTTGTTTTATAAAATCTGGTGCTGCTGTGTTGGGTGCATATATGTTTAGAGTGTATATTTCTTGTTGGGGGATTAAGTATTTTACCATTATGTGTGTCCTCCCATGTTCTTTTTTGACTTTTAATGATTTGAAGACAGCTTTGTGTGATATCAGAATAGCTACACTTGCCCTCTTCTGTTTTCCATTTGCCTTAAGGATTGTTTTCCATCCTCCAACTTTGAGCCTGTGGGTGTCCTTTGTAGTGAGATGCATTTCATGGAGGCAACTGATTATTGAATCAGGCTTCTCTATCCAGTTTGTCACTCTATGTCTTTTCAGTGGTACATTTAGACCATTTGTGTTCAAATTGATTATTGAAATGTGAGGGTTTATCCTTGTCATAGTGCTCTTAGGGGGTTGCTTTGTTTCATTTTTACTTTTGTATTTATATCTGTGTATGTTTTCATTTTTGTGAGTGTTTTGTATAGTCTATTAACTCAGTCTGTACTTTTGTGAAGAGTATGATCATTCCTTTTTTTCTGTGTTCAACACCTTCTTAAGCATCCCTGAAGGGTTGGTCTTGAGGCAGCATATTCTCTTAGGAATGGGATGCCTGGGGAGGATTTTATTTCTCCATCACTGGTGCAGATTAGCTTGGCGGGGTAGGAAGTTCTTGGCTGGAATTGCTTATTTGTAAGAGCATTAAAAATTGGACTTTAGCCGGGCTCAGTGGCTCAGCCTGTAATCCCGTGCCTTTGGGAGGCTGAGGTGAGTGGATTACCTGAGCCTGTGGGTTTGAGACCTGCCTGGGCAGCGAGACCTCATCTCTACAATAAATCAAAAAATCAGCCAGGCGTGGTAGCGCATGCCTGTAATTCCAGCTACTTGGAAGGCTGAGGCGGAAGGATCGCCGGAGCCCAGCAGGTCGAGGCTGCGGTGGCCGGGAGCAGCCACTGCATTCCAGTCTGGGCGACAGAGTGAGACTCCAACTCAAAAAAAAAAAAATTGGACTTTAGTCCCTTCTGTCTTGTGTTTCTGCAAATAAATCTAGAGCAATTCTGATGGGTCTTTCCTAGTAGGTAGTTTGACCTTTCTCTCTTGCTGCCTTTAGGAATTTTTTCTTTCATGCTTACTTTGTGAATGTGGATTACTATGTGCCTTGAGGATGGTATTCTCATGTGATATTTTGCAAGAGTTCTCTGAATCTCTTATGCTTGAGTAGTCACATCTTTAGAGAGATTTGGGAAGTATTCTTGGATGACCTCATGGAATGCTTGTTCCATGGTGTTCTCTGTTTCCCTTTCTGCTTCAGGGAGATCAAGCAGGCATAAATTTGGCTTCTTGACATAGTCCAACATCTCTCAGAGGCTTTTCTCCTTTTTGATCTTTTTTCCTATGTCTTTGACAGACTCGGTTAATTCCACATTTTGGTCTTCACACTCTGAGATTCTTTCCTTTGCCTGGTTGACCCTGCTCCCTGTGCTTGTTATTGTGTTCTTAATTTCCAGGATGAAATTTTTTATTTCCATTATTTCAGAATAGGCTTTTCTGAAATTGGCAAACTCCACTTTTATTTCCTGTATGTCTTCAGTGAGTTTCATTTCTATTTTCTCTAGTTCTTGCCCATTTTTGCCATCCAATCCTATTCATTTTTGTCATCCAATCTCTGACCCCATTTTTGGCTGTCATATGGGGCAGATTGTTCTTGGGGTTTTCCATTGTTTGTGCTCTGACAGCTACTTTTGGGGAGTGCTTTCTCTAGGACTCTAAGCATTGCCTGTACTTTTTCATTGATTTTTCCTTCATTTGTGACAGGCCTCTCTTTGCTCTCTATAATTCCTCTTTTGATTTGTTACTCTGAAGCCATTCAATTACCCTCTGTGCTAGGACCCTATCTGTGGTTCATTCTATGTCACTCAGTGAGAGAGGGAGGGGCAGTCACTTCTCCTTGCTCCACCTTGTGGCAGGTTTCTGTCACTGCATATTTTCTCTTCTGCGGCTAAACTTATGGGACCAGCTTTCAGCCCCTTCTGCTAGCACTCTCAGCCGAGAGTGAGTGAAGGGATGAGTCTCCCATCTGCTCTGTGTGGTTTACAGCCCAGGATCCTTCCGACTCCCTCCCTGTTCATTTCCACACTCTGCTCTTTAAATAGAGCAAGTTATTTGCCACAGAGGAAGGGAAGAGCTCCACCTATAGGGATGCAGGACTTGGAGGTGGTTCTTCCCAATCTGGCTGGAAAAATGACCACTAGCCACTGGTCAGCCAGGTTCAGTCTACAGGCAGGCTTTCCCTTCCATTCATGGAAGTTGACTCTGTGAGTTTTTTCCCGGCATTCCACTTGGGCTGAAGTTGCCCACCACTGTGCCCTGTGCAGGATTCCTCCTATGTGGGTTCAACAACCCACGCGTGGCTGGGAGTGGGTAAACATTGCCAGAGTGTCTTAGGTATACTCACCCACTTTCAATCACCATGCAGGGCTTCAGTTCTTGTGCAAATCTGGTGCACAGCAGGTAACTGGGTGCTAGATTCCCATATCTGCCATCACTTTCTGATCTCTACATGTTTAATGAGACCTTTGCAGAGTGTAGGTTGTTTCTTTCACCCATCCAAAAGTGACTGAGGTGTCTCTGTCTATCATCAGCAGGGTCCCTACTCTCTGTCTTGCTTGGTGAAAGAAGTGCTGGACTGCTGCTCCACAGTGGCCATCTTGGCAGCTCTAATTGTTAATTTAAAGTCTGTTTTATTTGATATGAGAATGGCAACTCCTGCTCATTTTTGGTTTCCATTTGCATGGACTATTTTTGCCCACCCCTTTACCTTGATTCTCCAGGAGTCTTTATGAGTTAAGTGCATCTCTGGAAAGCAGCAGATAGGTTGTGTGTGTGTGTGTGTGTGTGAGTGTGTGTTCTTTTTTTTTAATCCATTCTGCTAGTCTATATTTTTAGTGGGGCATTGAGATCATTTATGTTCAGAGTTAATAATGATATTTAAGGCACTATTCCATTCATCATACTTGTTGTTATCTGATTGCTTTATTTGTTTATTTATTTTCTCTATTGTGTTGGTGTTTTATAAGGCCTGTAAACATTGTGATTTCCAGCAATTTTCTACTGGTGTATTTCAACCTTTTGTTTCAGTATTTAGAACTCCTTGGAGTATTTCTTATAGTGTGATCTAGTAGTGACAAATTCCCTCAGCATTTGCTTGTCTGCAAAGGACTTCATTTCTCCTTCGTTTATATAACTTAGTTTTGTAGGATACAAATTCCTTGGTTAACTGTTATTCTGTTTGAGGAGATTGAAGATGGGGTCCCAATCCCCTCTGTCATGTAGGGCTTCTTCTGAGAAGTCTGCTTTTGGTCGGATAGGTTTTCCCTTATAAGTTATTTGATGCTTTTTTCTCATCACTCTTAAAATTCTTTCCTTCACATTAACTTTGCATAATCAGATTATTGCATGACTCAGAGATGACCTTTTTCAAGTAAGTTTTCTGGAGGTTCTTTGGGCTTCTTATTTCTTGATGTTTAAATCTCTGGCAAGACCAGGAAACTTTTCCTTCATTATTCCCTCAAATAGGTTTGCCAAGCCTGTTGCTTTTTCTTTTTCCTCAGGAAAATCTATGATTCTTAGATTTGGATGCTTGGACACTTTGTTTCATTCTCTTGATTCTTTTTTCTTTATTGTTGCCTAATTGGGTTAATTCAAAAGTCTTATCTTTAAGTTCTGAGATCTTTTTTTCTGCTCGTGCTAGTCTACAGTTAAACTTTCCACTGTATTTTGTACTTCCCTAAACGATGTTTTTCAATTCCAGAACTTCCACTTTTTTTAAGGTGCTTATCTCTTTGGAAAATGTTTCATTCATGTCCTGAATAGATTTTTTTTTTAATTTATTTAATTGGATTTCAATTTTTTCCTGAAGTTCATTGATCAATGTTATAATCAACCGTCTGAATTCTATGTCTAGAATTTTAAAAATATCATTTAGGTTGGCATTCTTTGCTGAAAAGTTAGTGTGATATTTTAGAGATGTTGGAGCACTTTTTTAATATAGTGTCAGAATTCTTTTTCTGGTTCCTTCTCATTTGGGTAGACTGCTTCTTCTTACTTGAGATTGGTAAGGGGCTGATGTAGGCACTGTGGGGATCCCTTGGTTATATATAGCCTTATTGTGTTGAGCTTCTCAATTGTTAGATGTGACAGTCCTGTGCTGGGTACCTGCACTGGTTCACCATGTCCTGAGTAGCTGGATTGAATGGAAAGTAGTGTTAGCTGGGGTTTGGGATCAATCCTTTTTCAAAGCTAAGACATTTTATCCAATGTGTTGGGCTGTACTGTTGACCTCCAGTCAGGAGGTGGTGCTTGTGGAAGAAAGCCAGCAGTGTTGATCCAAGGTATTCTCCTTAGCAAGTGTTGATCCAAGTAAGTGTTCAGTCAACCTAGGCCAAGGGTGTGGCTCTGGGGATTTCCCAAGTCCTCTGTCTGTTTTGAGCCTTCAAGAGGAGAGCAGAAGGAAGTTGAAGCACCTCACAAGTGTGCATTCTTGGTTACCTCAGTGGGGATTAGGAGGAAGTTCCAGGCCACTGGTATATGCTATTGTGTAGGGCAGGTACAGAAGAGTTTACATGGAGAATGAGAGGTTACTATGCAACACATCCCACCTGACTCCCACCTTGGCCTCAGGCAATCTGTGGTCTGAATGTCCAGTGCAGCTGGCCTCGGGGCCTCAGGTGTTCTCAGGTAGCACACCCAGCCAGGAACTGTCTGCAGTTGTGGAGTTTTCCCTTAGATCCCATCCCTTCCCAGGCCAGCTGGAATGCAGCTGCACTGCCCCACAAGGATTGAATTCCTGGGAAATGGAGGACAGCTTTGCTCAAGCCTTAATTTCTTCCTGCACCACTCCATGTGGGCTTTGGCAGAGCACAACTGTGGGTATGGCTGTGGGTATGGCAGTGGGTAAGGCAGTTTCCCATGAGGACTGGAGTCCTGCAAGGCTCAGGGGTCCCTGAAAGTTCACAGCAGGAGCACAGAACTCCTGAATTCCCTTCAGTCACCTTTCCCACTAAGTCCAGAGACTGTGGTAGACTGTAAAGGTACAGACAAGAGTCTGGCCAGTTCCAACCAAGGTCAATGGATGTTTTTCTTCCTCTTTGCTCTAAGTGGTTTTTATCACTCCTTTGGTGACCAATGGGCATGCTACTGGACCTGTTCCTCTCTAGGTGCTGAGGAAACTCTCTCTGTCTTGTTTACTTTGTAGGAGAGATTAACGCTAGTTGCCTCATGTTTTTCATCTTAATGCTATCTCTGAGACTTCTAGGTTTTTTTCCTGGCTTTTGCGTACTTCTTCCCAGAGTCCCTGTTTGCCAAACTGAGAAATAATTATTAACATACATGTAAACACTGGATAATGAGCCCCATGATTCAGTCAGATTTTCTTACCAAACCAAACACACACTTGGCCATCTCCTGTCCGGATGGTACCTGGGCAGATCTAAGAAGTTTGCTCCTTCCAGAACTAAAGTCCCCAAGTGCAACCTTCCTTCACAAGCATGTACTGGTGTGTGACAGGCACTATGTTAAAGATGACATAGTAGAGAGAAACAGCCCAACCCTAGGTGGTAGGAAAATTAAAAGCTTTGGAATTAGAGATACCTGGGTTGAAGGCTGAGTGTGGTGGAGAAGACAAGGTGGGAAGACTGCTTGAGACCAGAAGTTAGAAATCAGCCTGGGGAACAGAGTAAGACCTCATTTCTACAATAAAAATAAAATTAACTGGGTCTGGTGGCATGTACTTATAGTTCCAGCTTCTTGGGAGGTTGAAGCAGGAGCATCACTTGAGCCCTGGAGTTCAAGGCTACAGTGAGCTATAAATGAACCCCCTGCACTCCAGCCTGGGTGACAGAGCAAGACTCTGTCTCTAAGAGAGAAAGAGAGTGAGAGCAAGAGTGAAAGAGAGAGAGAGAGACAGAGAGACGGAGAGCAAGAGGGAGAGATCTGGATTGAAACTCAGCTCCAACATAAGCTCTCCAGTGTTGGAACATGAGAAGGCAACGTAACATCTGTACGAGTCAGCTTCCTTGCCCACAGGGTATACATAACTTCTTTTACAGTACTGCTAGAAGGATTCAGTAAGAAAATGAATGTGTGCAATGAGAATGGTGCTAGACATGGAGAACATAGTCACAGAATTTTTTTTTGTCCTCTCTGCCCCTCATCTGATGAGGGTCAGTAAGCATGTGCACGTGGCATAATGTGTTGCATTGCCCACAGGGGCTACTGGGACTGAGAAGAGGAACAAAATGAGCATGATCCACCTTTTTCCATGCCTTCTCTGAAATACGTGGCACCCAGGTCAGTTGTGCAGTCTCTTCTGGATTCCCAGAACATCCACTGTGGCTTCCTTGTCTCTGCTTCTACTTTTCCCTGCCACCTAAATCTCAGGTGACATTTATGGGATGCCCACCAGGTGTCATCAATTGTATATAGATTATCCCACTGAACTCACAACAACCTTGTAGGATAAAACTGAATTATCCTTCTATAGTAGTCCAAATTTTCTCCCATTTCTGGTTCTCCTCTAGCTCCTGCCAACAAAAACTTAAACTTCCTCATTCCCTTATAGTTAGGCATAGCCATGTGACCACTTATGGACAAAGAAAGATGAGTAGAAGTGACATATCTCACATCCATGTATAATTGCCACTGCTTTACCTTATGGTCCCCTCTTCCTCTTCCATAAAGTCCTAGGGGGCTGCTTCTTCCAAATGATGTTGCTGCAAAAGAAAGCAACATAGAAGATAATTGCCTGGACTAACCACAGACTTTATGGAATTAGAAATAAACCTTCTTTGTGTTAAGCCATGAAGATGTTAGAACTGGTTTTTATTGTAAGATAGCCTGACCTCTTTTGGTTGATACATCCCCATTTTTTCAGTGAGAAACCTGAGATTCAGATTTGTTTTTCTTTTTTTCTTTTTTTTGTTGGAGTCTCACTCTGTCGCCCAGGCTGGAGTGCAGTGGCACACTCACAGCCACCCCAGCATCGACCTGCTGGGTTCGGGTGATCCCCTCGGCTCAGCCTTCCAAGTAGCTGGAAATACAGGTGTGCACTACCACGTCCGGCTAATTCTTTGGTTTATTGTAGAGATGAAGTCTTGCCAACTTGCCCAGGCTGTTCTCGAACCCGCGGGCCCAGGCAATCCCCTCACCTCGACCTCCCAAAGTGCTGGGATTACAGGCCTGAGTCACCACACCCAGTCAAATTTTTTCTATTCAAATCTAAAACCCATACTTCTTCATCTATAATTCGCTCTATGAAAATGCCAGATAAGACATGTGTATTAAGAATTTCTTCTAAAAACAAATGTGGAACCTAAATAATGAATCAGCAGTGGTAGAATTTCAGGAACTCTAGACAGTCAGAAAGGCAATAGGGCCTTGGGAAAGTCATCAAATCTCTCCAGAAACGGAGTTGCCTCTGTTGCACTGTCACTCTGATAGCGTGGTGGCTAAACGATTCAGAGGTAGAGGTAGGGTAGGGGCAGTGACTGAAGCTAAGGTAGCAGTAAGTTTTAAAGATCATCACATTAATGTGACCAACAATGTTAAAGAGTCCCTATTGGAACTTTAAGAGTATCCAGTAAATTGACCAGGCACAGTGGCTCATGCCTGTAATCCCAGCACTTTGGGAGGCCAAGGCAGGAGGATTGCTTGAGCCCAGAGGCTTGAGACCAGCCTAGGCAACATGGTGAGATCTTGTCTCTACAAATATCAAAAATTAGCTGGTGGTAGTGGTGCATACCTATAGTCCCAGCTGCTCAGGAAGCCAAGATGGGAGGATTAACTTAGCCTAGGAGGTTAAAGCTGTGGTGAGCCGTGATTATACCACTGCACTTCAGCCTGGGTAACAGAATGAGACCCTGATTAAAAAAATAAATAAATAAAATAAAAAATATTTTATATATTATATATATATACACACACACACAATTATATATATATAATATATAGATATACACACAGGAAATAACATTACATTATTCTTTCCCTCTTTATTTAGAACCAGTAAGAGATAGGCCCAGGAATTTGACAGATGGAGATTGTAACATCAACTTTATAACAGGCTAGATTGGAGGACATGAGTTGATCCACAGCAACAATGGACTGTACAATATTTTATCCCAGAGTTAAATCTACCCATCAAATCACAGACAGATGACCAACTTCACCTTCCACAGAGGTAAAACTTACCCCAGAAGCCCACCCCATGATGAGAAAACCAACTAGAATACCCACTCAGTAGGGACTGAACCAAGCATAACCAGTTCCTTCTTCCAAACTCCAATTAGGTAGGTCACTCTTCCTTCTTAAAGTCCTGAATATGCTCAAGGAAATCATTTTCTCTCTCTTCCAGTTATCAAAGAGAGAGATGAATTTGGTGAACTATATGGTTCTTTCTAACTCTATAAATCTATGTAATATTTAGTGTTAAAACTGAGGGAAATAGTTGACTTGCAAACAATAGTGCAACTCAACAAGTAACCATCAGGGTATTTACTACTGAGTATTGACAGAGAGCAGAGTAGGAAGGCTCTACAACTCCTTGGTTATTCCAGGGATCTGTACACTGAGACAGATAGTTATAATAAGCTCTCCAAGCTCTGTGGAAGCAGAGGTTAAGAAAAGGATTTGAACTGCAGTGGGCAAGAGGCCCAGGTCATGCTCCAACTCGAAGAAGAAATGTTTCAAGTCAGAATTCAGCTTATTGGAACAAACCAGAGAGAAAGCTATCTCAAGATCTCTTTGATTTATGATCTACTATAGGACATCAAGATATTATTTACGATCAATATATGTGCCTGCTGGTATCTCACTGGAGCCGTTGATGCTGCCTCACACTGTGGAGGTTGGTCAGCCCAATCCAACAGACATACTATCTGTGTGTCCTGTTGGCGCAGAGAGTAAACCAAGTTGTAGCCATCTATCTCCTTGAAAATGGTGCTGATTACTCCAGCCCTTGAGAGGACTGACCCAGAGATATGGATTTGCAGGGAGAAGGCAGGTTGGTAGAAGTGAGAGTATAAAAAGCTTGCTTCCATAATTCTCATTTGAAATTTCTTACAGCACCATCCTTCTATAAGTCACCTTCTTTAAAGAATCATATAGACTAGCCTTGGGTCATCTGGACATTCATTTCCAACATTTAAAAAAATATTTTACATACAAAATGTAAAATAGGAATGTCCTAGTCCTCAAGGAGCCTCCTCCTGCTAGGGGCAGGGGGAAGACATTCTTTCCCTAAGAACATACAATCCTTAGTCATATTTCTCTTCCTCCATTCAGCATAATGAATATGCCATGTACCCTCTCACTTTCAGGTCTTTGAACAGTCCTCCTAATTAATGCCTGCATTACTAATACTGCATACGCATTCATTTTCTTAAAAAGTGTGTGTGTGTGTGTGTGTGTGTGTGTGTGTGTACAATACCAAGCAACCCCTTATCTTGCAGTCTGTCTTTTCAATCTCAGCATAAATATCAGTTTTTTCAGGAGGTCTTTTCTGAGGCCCTAGACTAACTCAGATTTTCCCAAAATGTATTATCATGCACCCTGTGCTTTCCCTAGTATAATTCCCTTCACAATCAACTAGAATTACTTGTAGCCTACTTTGTTAACTAGACTAAGTCCTGTGAAAGAAGAGACCATGTCTATCTTGGTCATGCCAATTCAGTAGACTTGTCATCTGTGTCCTCTGGCATGGGTTGTAAATTCAAATGTAGCCATCTATCTTCCTGAAAATGATCTTGGTTCTTAATGCTCTTGGAGGACTGACCCACAGATCTGGTTTATGTGGGGAGGCAAATTGTTAGGAAGAGGATTCTGTGTATTATAAGTGTCTAGTAGAGTGCCAAGTAAGTAGAAGGGGTCCAGGAAATATTTATTAAAGAATAAATGAGTGAGTGCCGGAGTCCAACTCCAGCCAGGTTCAGGGTATCCCAAAGGTGGAGATGGTGTCGGCGATTGGGGGGGTAGAAGAAAGAGAGAGAGAGAGAGAGAGAGAGACAGAGAGACAGAGAGACAGAGAGAGAGAGACTGGACCCCTGTCTAGTGCAGAAGCCATTTATTGGGAATTACAACAGGTCTTTTATACACTGTTAGGTGTGTGAGGGGTGTTCCCCACCCACCAGATGTTCTTTCAGGTATAATCCCATAACAGATGTTAAACCTAATCCATGAAACCTTAATCCATGACTGCCTTTAAACCCTTTTTGTACTGCCTATAAACCCTTTTCATATCACCTATAAACCCTTTTCATAGTAATACCAAGTTAAACAATTCTATAGAGACTTAAGTACTTACTTTACAAACTAAAGTGGCCCATCCCAGAATGTTTGGAATGTGGCCCAGTCCAAAGTTCACAGTGGGCTTCCTGCAAGTAACCCAGCTGCATTCTTTGAACAAAATAGCTGTCTTCTAAAACTATATTCTACAATTTACACCTTATTCAACTTCAATAAATCCTAAGATCATGACCCAGAAGCCTGTGACCAATATTAAGGCTCTTAGATGTGACCCGAGTTTGAGTTGTAAGTTGTGTGGAAGCCAAAACTGCAGTTTGTGGAAGAATGGGAGCAATGAGCTTCTAAAGTTAGCTTGTGTTCGTCCCGGTCTCAGAGTTTTTATGTTTTGAGCTCACAGGAGCTTAATCTGGTTAGTGCTGAGTAGAAAGGGGGAGGAAATGGGGTCAATAGCTCCCGAACGCATCCTAGTGGTCTCGGGGTCAATGGCCCTTCCTGATTCCTAATGCTCAGTGGGCCTCCATGGCTCCCAACAAGTGAGTGAATAGATTAGTTAAATTATAACAGAACAATCAAATGTCTATCAGAAAAGTGACTCTAACTGCAATAGCACTCAACTAATAAAAAGAAAATCCAGCCTGATGCTACCTTTGATTTGCTTGGTTCAGTGTTTGGAAACATAGGAGGGTTGACTACTTTTTGTGACTTGAATAGTCTTGTTCAAAGAATAGTCATCCTTTTTTTTTTTACCCTTCCATTTGCTTATAGTGGAGACTCTAAGTCTATATCACTAGATGGGTATATTGTCTCAACCTACCCACTGTCTTTCTCCAGGATGTATAATGCAAGGCAGAAAGTGAAGACCAGTTTAATAATATGTCTGCATTTGGTTAACAGCAAAAACTGCATAGATTTCTCTCTAAGGAGAAGGATAAATCTAAAAGAAGAGTGAAAAAAAGCCAGTCTCATCACAACTGCAAATGAGGAGAAGTTAGATGTTCACTTAATGGATTCAGTTGGCTCTCTATCAGAGAACTTGGACAAGAGGTTCGCTAGAGCTGTTACCCAGCATCTGTCTGACTCTTTGTAAATTGGTTTTTCAGAGATGGACATGATGCAGCAGATTTATTTATTTAATCCATGCTAACCACCTATAACAGCCAATGTACAAACTGTAGTCTTTGTCTTTCACTCTATCATCAGATTAGAAAAAAGGAGAAAGTAGCTTATTTCTCTCTCTAAGCACCATTCTTTAAGACATGCACATAAATAGCAAGTTTTTGTGGCTGCCTTTATGAAGAAGAGACAGTGGCCATCCCCCAAAAGATCAGTCTCCCATGCAGTTGCTCTTCGTTTATGTCTGTGGGACCAAGTACCCTTTTAGCGTCTCACCTTGCTGGTCTGAGTTGACCCCTGCCACTGGTATGACAACTTCTTTTGTTTCTCAGAGCTCCCACTTACGACACATTATTAATTCTACAAATATTTATTGAGTTTCTACTATGTGCTAGACACTTGGGATTCAGCAGTGAGCAAAATAAACACGGTTGTTGTCTTCATGACATTTACAATCTAGTGACCAGCACAGATCATAAAATAATATCACAGATAATAAATGCAGAATCACAGATTGTGCTGAATGCCACAAAGAAAATGTATAATATGTTATGAGAGATTGTAATGAGGAAATGTTTTAAATTAAGGGGTAGAAAGCTTCTCTTAGGAACTACAGACCCAGGGAAAGAATGAATTGAGGTTGTAAATGACAAAGAGTAAGTTCCATGCTCCAAGTCAAGGAAAGAGCTGTGGGAAAGTGCTGAGGTGAGAAAAGGCTTAGTGCATCTGAAGACATGGAAGGGAACCAATGTAGAAGGAAGGTATTAGAAAGAGGGGGTAAGGAAAGCTTGAGAAGTGGACAGGGATCTGATCACCTAAGACTTTGTAGGCCATGTTAAAGATATAAGTTTTCTAAGCTAGGTGCAGTGGCTCGTACCTATAATCCCAGCAGTTTGGGGCACCAAGATGAAAGGATTGCTTGAGCCCAAGATTTTGAGACCAGCCTGGGCAACATAGTGAGACTTCCTCTATACAAAATAATTTTAAAAAGTAGCCAGGTGTGTTGGTTCACACCTAAAGTCTCAGTTACTTGGGAGGCTGTGGCAGGAGGATCACCTGAACCCAGGAGTTTGAGGCTGTGGAGAGCCATGATTGGGCCATTGCACTCCAGCCTGGGTGACAGAGTGAGACCCTGACTAAAAAAAAAAGAAAAGAAAAGAAAAAAGAAAGATGTAGGCGTTCTCATTAAGAAGTTTCAAGCAGTAGATTGATCTTAAGAACACTCTAGCTGCTTAAGGAGAATAGATTGGATGAAGGGTGGGAATGAATGGAAAGATTTAGGTCAGGATGATGCTGTGGTAGGTCAGGTGAGAGATCTATCAATGGCTGGACCTTGGGGGGTGGCCATAGAGGCAGACAGAAGTGGATAAACGGAAGCTCTATTTCGAGATAGAATTGTCAGAACCCTTGGACCCTCTTTCTCCATGAGCTCCCAAGATTGCAGGATCTACTCAAAGAATACATGCCTTTGCTTAGATAGACTTTGCTCCATGTGAGCAAGTGGTAAAACTGTCAACTAAGCGACCCAACTCTGCTTCGGGTGCGGTCTGGTTATTTCAGTCATACAGACATGGCCTTAATAACAGTCTCATTCTATCTATAGACACAGTGTCAAATCTGCTTTACATTGAACCAGATTTTTTTCAACCTATTCGGCTCCGTGGGAGAAGTATCCTTCCCCAGGAGCAGCAAAGAGGGAGATCCTGGCTGTATATTTATAAAATTGGGAGTGAAAAGACACAATACAAGATAGCAGGAATTTTTAAAACAAAAGTGTTATGACTGGATTCTAATTAATTTGTGGATCTCTCTTCCTGAACAGAGGGAGTTGGCTGTGATGCTGAAGTTAAACAAATTGCCTGCTTCGTGCAGGCACCATGTCCATTTCAGAATGTTTTCTATGGATTTTTCCCACGTCATCTATTAATTACCTAATTACATCGTCTAATTATGGGATTCTTCATGTATTTACACTGATTACGTAATTGGGTGCAATTACACTAATTAGGTTAATGATACAGGATAACAGACTACAAATTGCTTTAAAGGGACACTGGGAAGGCTGGTAGGCCAAAAAAAACCCTTTGGAGGTAGGTCAGGATCTATTAGCACCTCAGAGCTTTTCTAACCCTAGTCTTCATCCTGACCTTTCTGATCCACTCAAAAGAACAATATGGGGGAATTAGCAAAACATCAAGACCCAAGACAAAGCTGTGAGGCAGGCACAGTTCGTGGGTAACCCCCAGGCAACCCTCTTACAAAAGGCAGCACAATGCCTCTCCACAAAAATATCCATGCCCCATTACCCAGAACCTGAAATACATTACCTTACTTTGCAGATGTAATTAAGCATAAAGAACTCTGGTTGGGTGTGGTGGCTCAAGCCTGTAATCCTAGCACTTTGGGAGGTCAAAGCAACAGGATCACATGAGGCCAGGATTTCAAGGTCAGCCTGGGCAATATAATGAGATCTTGTCTCTTAAAAAAAAAAAAAATTTTTTTTTTTTAAATGCATCAGGACCTTCAGATGGGGAGATTATCCTTGGTTACTTGGGTGGGTCCAATATAATCACATACATCTTTAGAAGTGGATAACCCTTTCAGATTGATCAAAAAGATACGACAACTAAAGGCAGAAGAATGAGTCTGAAGATGGCAGTATGAGAAAGATTTGATACCCTATTACTGGTTCTGAGGAGTAGGGGCCATATGTAATGACCAGAGAGAAGCCTCTGGAAGCTAAGGGCTACCCCAACTGACAGCCAGTGAGGAAATGGGGAGCTCAGCCTTACAACACCATGTAACTCAATTCTGAATAAGCAATGAAATGGATTCTTCCCTAGAGTCTACAGAAAGAAACTAGCTCTACCAGTAACCTGATCTTAGCCTAGAGAGACCCATGTTGTACTTCTGACTTACGGAACTGTAAGATAATAAATTTATATTGTTTAAGCCACTCTGTGGTAATTTGTTACAGCAGCAATGGGAAACTAATACACTTCTCCATATTTTGTTCTCTTTGCCTGTCCCATTCACTTCTTTTATGCTACTTATTATCATGCATAGTCTCTCCTCAGCTCTCTTGCTTATCAAATCATGTTTACAAAGAAAGATCTGATAGCAGTCTTATTCCCTAATATGAGCATATATCAGTGATACCTCTCCCAGTGACATTTGTATCTTCAATTTAGGTCTAATTATGTAATAAAATAAATTTTGTTCATAAAAGTAGAGTGAGGTCAGGCGTGGTGGCTCAAGACTGTAATCCCAGCAATTTCGCAGGCCGAGGTGTGGGGATTGCTTGAGTCCACGGGTTCAAGAACAACCTGGGCAGCTTGGCAAGACCTCATCTCTACAATAAATCAAAAAATTTAGCTGGGCATGGTAGCGCACACCTGTAGCTCCAGCTACTTGGAAGACTGAGGCAGAAGGATTGCCTGAGCCTAGCAGGTTGATGGTGGGGTAGCCTTGAGCTTGCCACGGCACTCCAGCCTGGGCAATGAAGTGAGACTCCAATTCAAAAAAAAAAAAAAAAGTAGAGTGAGATCCTCATACCTGAAGTTAGATCAGTGTCACTTTCAATCCTAGCTCAGTTGTTTACCTGCTCTGTGACCATAGTGACTGGGGATATTGCTTAACTTGAGCTTCAATTTCCTTAAAGAAAAGCAGGTGTAATAGTATCCACCTCATAGGATTGTTACAACCATGTCAGGAAACTAGGTATGTTAAGTGCCTCTCAAGTAACTGGGGCTACAGGTGCATATTACCATGCTCAGCTAATTTTGTTCTTGTTGTTCTGTAGAAACAGGGTCTCGCCATGTTGCCCAGGCTGACCTCAAACTCCTGGCCTCAAGCCATTCTCCCACCTCATCTTCCATAAGTTCTGGAATTACAGACATGAGCTGCCATACTCAGTCAGCGTCTGGATTTCTATATAAAACTTCTGGCCATTTTTAAAGCATATAACTTTAAGCAGTCCCTGATCATTTTTGTGCTAAATGCTGGTTGAAAGAAGAGTAAAAATTGTGCAGAAAGATAATATATAACTTTATATAATTTCTACTTGGTACAAATACTAATCTAAGCACTTCATGTGTATTAAATCATTTAACACTCCCAATAGTCCTTTGTGGAAGGTGGGGGTAATATTCTCACTTGCATTTACTGAAACACAAAGGAATAAAGTAATTCTCTCAAGGT
Organism: Carlito syrichta; assembly: GCF_000164805.1. Taxonomy (NCBI): domain Eukaryota; kingdom Metazoa; phylum Chordata; class Mammalia; order Primates; family Tarsiidae; genus Carlito; species Carlito syrichta. The sequence continues at coordinate 193,959 of NW_007252357.1, read as the reverse complement.
TATCAGCTGTTAGGTGGCAGAACTGAGATTTGCACTTGGGTTCCCTTGCTGAAGGGGTAGTGCTGTTAACAGTATCCTACATCCTGGTGCTAGAGGTGGGAGCCAGGAGGAGCTGGCTTCTCACAGGTGACAGTTAGTTATGTTATCCCAGTTCACACCTGAGGAGTTAAAGAGTTTTTCACTAAAAGGTAGCCAGGCCCAGAACTCCAGCATGATCTAATCCCCAGACGTGATCTAGTCAGCTTTTTAAAGATTTGGTCCAGATTACAGATAGAGCATCATTCTTGGAATTAGATCTCTTATTTCAAATCTCAGTTCCTAGTTACGTGGTCTTGGAGAAGTGCTCAATCTGAGGCTTCCTAAGTAAATATGGATAAACATATCTTAAAAATGAAGAGGGATCTAATTCTCACATATCCTTGTGAAAACTTTGTTGAGGCCTATAAAATAAAGGCCTGTGTTTTCTTTTTTCTTTTTTTAGCCTGGTGTCCTTGCACTTAAGGACAGAATCGGCAGACAGGAAGCCTCCAGCAACCAAGACATGACACCGAGGGGACTGAGCCCTTTCCCTCTGCCTCCATAGATTACAGGGAGTGGGACCACACACCCACTCCCTGCCAAGAAAAGGAGAATAGTCATGTGTTTCTTAATGATGAGAGTGTTCAGAGAAATGTGTTCTTAGACTGTTTGTTGTGCAAACATCATAAGGTAGACTTACACACACCTAGTTAGTGTAGCCTACTACACACCTAGGCTTGATGGTACGATCTATTGCTCCTAGGCTACAAATCTGCATAGCATATTACTGTACTGAATACTATAGGTACTTGGTAACACAATAGTAAGCATTCGTATATCTAAACAGAAAAGGTACAGTAAAAATATGATATAAAAGACTTAAAATGGTAGATCTGTATAGGTTTTTTATAAACTTTTTTGTTAAAAGCTAAGACATAAAAATACACATTAACCTAGGCCTGCACTGGGTCAAGATCATCAATATTTCTGTCTTCCACCTCCACATGTTGTTCCACTGGAAGATCTTCAGAAGCAATAACATACATGGAGCTGTCATTTCCTGTGATATCAATGCCTTCTTCTGCAACACTTCCTAAAGGACCTGCCTAAGACTGCCTTGCAGTTAACTTTTTTATATATAAGTAGAATAACAATAGAAATAAAAAGTATAGTGCAGTAAATACATAATCCAGTAACATAGTCATTTGTTATTATCAAACATTATGTACTGCATGTAACTTGGATGTGCTATACTTTTACACGACAGGCAATACAATAAGTATGTTTACACCAGCATCACAAGTACATGAGTACCGCATTGCACTATGATGTTACAATGGCTACAGCATCACTAGGCTATAGGAATTTTTCAGCTCCATTATAATCTTTTGGGATCACTGTCGTTTAAAGGGCTTGTTGTTGACCGCAACGTCATTATGCGGCGCATGACTGTATTGTCCATGGCAACTGGGGCTTTATGGTGTAATTTGAGGGATGCCAAGCAATTCTCCATCACCCACAAAATATTAGCTTGTGATTGATGCCTTATCTGAAATTCAGATCTGAGTCAGGCCTCTGAGTAAGGACACTGACCCGTGTTAAAAATGCATAGATTTCTGGATTGGCCACACACTGTGCACTTATCAGTTATTGATGCCATAATGGGAATTAGCTGATAAACATCATTTCTGATGTGTTATTACTCTGTTAGAAAAAGAGGATAATAATACTTAGTTCTATCTTTTCTGAAGGGTTAGTCTAAGGAACTTATGAAATAATGCCTGTGAAAACAAGTAAAAACTGCCCTCTGATTTCAATTGCAATCTTATGTGGCTCCTTCTGTATGCTAGACATGAAAAGAGTTGTCACTGAGCCAAATAAACACTCTTTAAGTTCTCCTTTTAGGGAATTAATTTGAAAAAATGAGATGAAAATATTGAAATATGGAATAAGAATAACCCATGTACATATCTCCATCATTGGATGTGCCCCCAGTGTTGTATAATTATCAAGTTCAATTTGATTTCCATTGACCCACTGGACAATTTGCTTCTTTTGGGTAAGGATTATGTCATGTTTATCTTCCCAGTACCTCACAAGTTTCTTGGCACACAACAGGTACTCAGTAAGTATTCCTTGACTAGATGAATGAACAAATAGTCAAATGGAATGTTTCACTAGAGATATAGCCACTGTGTTTATACCCTTTTTGGTACCCAGCTGCCAGGACTGTGTGATCCTCTACCCTGGACTCTCCACGGCTAGCTGTGCATCCCTCCCCCATACCTGGCTTTACATTGCATCTGTCTCAGTCAGAATCCACCCTCGTTACTCCTTTTTTGGCAGAGTGGCCCTTTGGGCAGCATTCCTGTGCTTCTTCCTGGAGTCAGAGCTCAGACACTAGTGAAATCACTTATCCGCTGCTTCATTAGCTATGGCTGCTACCTGGGACTTCACACACTGCATCACCCAACAGTATCGATCTTCTGTTTCAGGACCGAGCAGAACGATTTCACTTTCAACTGACTAATTGTGTAGGGAAAGGGCTTTAAAACAAGAAAGGAAAAATCCATTAAATTCTCTAAGACAAAACCTAGGTCACCCTGCTAAGTACTACACCCATGCAGATGTGCTATTAAAACAGATGTTCATGCAGACAAGCCTAAACTGTTAACAAGATTGCCATCTCCCTGAGGATGCCTTGTTTTGTAAATGACTTCTCAGGTTTTTGTTTTCTGGGGAAGTGGGGGAAGTGACGCCTGAGTCAATAGGAAGCAAATATTTTTATTCTTTCATTCCACTCATTTTGGCTGTTGTCACAGAGCTGGAGCAGATGGACCTAACCAGTGTCCTAAACAGGGAGGAGATTTAAGGACCATACAGTCACATTATTAGGGACTCAAGTGTAAAAGAATGATCTAGGCCACAGCTTTTTGGCCTATATTCCCTGGGGTCTCAGAGTTCTGAGATGTTGCTTCAAGGGTTTTGGGAGAGTGGAGGATGTTACAGACTGCATGTTTGTAGCCTTCCTGAAATTCTTATATTAAAATCTAATCTTCAATGTGATAGTTCAGAAGGTGGGGCCTTAGGGAGTTGTTTAGAGTATCACCTCATGGATGGGATTAGTGTTCTCCTAAGACACCAGAGAGCTATTCCCCCATGTGAGGACACAATAAGTGGGCAGAACCCAGCCATGCTGGCATCCTCATCTCAGACATCCAGCTCCTGGACTGTGAGAAATAAATGTCTGTTGTTTATAAGCCACCAGTATATGGTGCCGTGTCACAGCAGCAGACACTAGAGGAGCTGGGAAACTGAGCTGGTAAGCTCCTGGTCTCCCCCCTCAACTTCTACGAATTTTAAGACTGTTTTTTTGTTTATTTTGCTGCTTCCAAATATTTTAAACGATGGATCTAGGCAGCCTGCGTAGTAGTTATACTTGTTGGCTCTACTGCCGGACAGGCTTAAATCCCAACCTTATCATTCACTGACTGCAACTGTGTCAAACCCTCTCCATGAGTCCTGGATCAGGTCCACACAAGAACTTTGCTCCTGCCATCACTTTCTCTTTCTCACATAGCTTCAGTTTCTTCTTCCTTACTGAATTGTCCCATCAATAAGTAAACATGTTTTAAAAAGAAATTCTCCTTTGATCACATACCTACCACCTTCTAAGAACTTTCTCCTCTTCTCCCTTTTATAACAAAACCCTTCAAAAGAATTGTCCATCATGCTGTCTCCTCTCCCTCACCCCCTTCACCTCTTGAATCCATTCTACAGACACTACTCTTGCCAAGGTTCCTGTAGTAATCAGGGCTCTCCAGAGAAAATGGGCCACCTTTTGGTCCATGTTTCAGCCAGTCAAGCAACCAAACTGTCAGAGCCCCTTCTAACTCTTGGAGCTACAACATCAAATACAGAATCTCTACTTAGTGGGCCGATCTTCATCAGTTTGGCCTGATCCAACTTTATGATTCTTCCATTATCCCATATCTTTTCTTTTCTTTCTTTCTTTCTTTCTTTCTTTCTTTCTTTCTTTCTTTCTTTCTTTCTTTCTTTCTTTCCTTCCTTCCTTCCTTCCTTCCTTCCTTTTCTTTCTTTCTTTCTTTCTTTCTTTCTTTCTTTCTTTCTTTCTTTCTTTCTTTCTTTCTTTTTCTTTTTTTCTTTCTTTCTTTCTTTTGAGTATCACTCTGTTGCCCAGGCTGGAGTGCAATGGCATGACCATGTTTTACCATAGCCTTGATCTCCTGTGCTCAGGCGATCCTTCTGCTTCAGCCTCCCAAGTAGCTGGGATTACAGATGCACACCACCACAACTGGCTAATTTCTTAAATTTGTTTTTGTAGAAAAAAGATCACTACACTATGTTGCCTAGACTGATCTCAAACTCCTGGGCTCAAGTAATGTTCCCACCTCAACCGCCCAAAGTGCTGGGATTACAGGCCTAAGCCACCATGCCTGGCAATCCCATACCTCTGATGTCCATTCCCACACATCCCCCAGACTTCTGCTTGTATATGTTGAAAACTCAAATCTTCCTTATGGAGTGTAGTGCACTCCTCATGGTCACACTTTTTACCTCACCTTTAGGGACTTACGGGACATGAGTGTGGTTGTGGTCTAGAAACAATGAGGGGTGGGAGGATGGGACATGAGAAGAATCTACAGTGTCTCCCTTGACAACTGTCTCAGGGAAGGCCATTACTGTCTTCTAAAGCAACACAGGGTCATTTCCCTTAAACAATGGTGGAAAGGCCAATACTGCTGAGGGTGAGGAAGCCACTACCATTGGGGATGGGAGACTGCCTCCACTGAGAGAAAAGACCCATCTGAATGAAAGAGCTCAGTATTCCCAGCTTCATCATGGTTTTCCCACGCATCCTCATTCCACTTAAGGGATCCCACTCTTTCCTAACTGATGCTTTCACTTTAACGGTGGATGCCCTCAGAGACTCAGAATCCAACTTCAGTCAATCACATGATGAGTGCTTGTGTTTGATTTTCATCAATTTCAGCCCTGAGCTATAGGAGAGCAAATTCTTCTTTAGGGCACATACAAAACAAACAAACAAACAAACAAGAAAACACAGAATTATCTTTTGGAGGGTAGGCCTTTTGTAGTATATAGTACACTTGGAATGTCTTTCTCTGATCAAACCATAAATCAAGGTTTTTATTGGGAATTTTGAGAAGGCTGCATTCAGATTTGCAGAAGAAATGTCTCAAGTCCTGGCAAACAGGTGACGAATTCTTCCACCATGATAATGCACCTGCACACACCACACTGAGTGTTCAGTAGTTTTTGGCCCAAAATGGCATGACCTCCGTGCCCCACCCTCCCTATTCACCTGATCTCACTCTGAACAACTTTTTTTTTTTTTCCTTGAATGAAGAAATCCTCAAAGGGAAACATTTTTCTGATGTGGAAGAGGTGACACAAGAAACAGCAGAAGCACTAAAAGGCATCAACATGGATGAGTTCAAAAACTGTTTTGAGCAGTGGAAAAAATGTCTCAGTAGGTGTAGTGCATCAAATGGAGAGTACTTTGAAGATGACTAAAGTTTAAATATGTCAGGATAAATATACAATGTTTTAATAAATAAATTCCAGGGTCTTTTCGGGCCCCCCTCAGAGAAGCTCTTTACCTATGTGGAGCCAGAACCTGGAATTTGAATCCCTGGTCTGTCTTTTTTTTTTTTTTCCATCATTTTGTCCACCTACATTAGGAGCAGTCAACCAACGTCATTGTATTCCTTAGTTTTCCATAAACGTTTGAAAGTATCACATACAGAATCACCAAGTTCCTTGCCTCTTATAAGTATCCAATGCAGATTACATATAAACAGTTCACACCACGGACTATCCATGATGTCTGTACTATTGTAAGTAGAGTCCTCAACGTTTTTTGGTCTAATCAGATTGGACAACCAGTTCCAGAAACTCCCATACCAATTAGGGAAACATTCTTAAAATTCTGTTTCTATAGAACCATCCTGGTTCCAAAATATGTGTTAGTCATGGTTCTCCAGAGTAACAGAACTTATAAGATATATAAATATATATATGCATATGTGTGTGTATAGAGAGAGAGAGAGAGAGAGGAGAGCGGACTTAGTAGGGAGTTAGCTCATGTCATTGTGGAGTCAGAGAAGTTTTGTAATAGGCTGTCTGCTAGCTGAAGAAACTGTTATAATGGTTCAGTTTGCGTCTGGAAGTCTCAGAACCAGGGACATCAATTGTGTAACTGTCTTTAAACCTGAAGGCTGGAGAACCTGGTCAGGGGGAAGGGCACTTATACAAGTCCCTGAGTCCACAGCCAAAGAACTGGTTTTCTGATATCCAAGGGTGGGAGAAGAAATGTCCCAGCTCCAGGAGAGAGAGAGTGAATTCACCTATCTTCTGCCTTTTTGTTCTGTCTGGACCCCCAGCCAACTATCTGGTGCCCAAACATACTGGGAGGGCAGGTCTTCTGTTCTCAGTTCAAATGCCAACCTCATCTGGAAACACTCTCACAGACACACCCAGAAATAAATGCCTCACCAGCTATGTGGGTATCCCTTAATTCAATCAAGTTGATACATAAAATTAATCATTACAGCCATAAGTGACCGATTCCAATGATCAATTCCCAGTCTTACTTTATTTTACCTATCAGTAGCAATGGGCATAGGTCAGCATATCACGGCTCACTATATTAAAAAAAATCCACTTAATTTCTACAACACCACATTTTTCACTTTGCTTCTTACCTTTTTCTGTCTCCCTTCCTATCTCTTCCTCCTTTTCTTCTTTCTCCTGACATTGAACTGCTCCAGGACTCACTCCTGGTGCCTCTTCTTTTCCAGCTGCAATCCTGCCAAAGTAGTCTCACTTAGTACCATAGACTTACATTATCTATATGTTTATATCACCTAAATTTGCATCTCCAGCTCCAAACTCTCCTCTCAACAATAGACATATTTATAGACCTGCCTTCTTGGCATATCCACTTGAATATCTAACTGCAATAGGTCCAAAACTAAACTCATGATGGCCCGCCTCCTGCAAATATACTCCTTCCAACTCTTTCAGCATCAGCAGATGGCATCAGTGACTCAAGCCACAGCCCTTAGAGTCATTCTTAATTTCTAATCCATCAAATCCTGTTGATTTGACCTTCAAAATATGTCCCAGATCTAGCTACTTCTCACCATCTCCATTGTTAGCATCTGGTCCAACCTGCCATATCCATCCCAAGAACTAGTGCAACATCTTCCAAACCAGTCTCCCTTCCACAAGTGCCCTTCTGTCCCATATGGCTCACCTGATCAAAACCCTCCAGTGGGTTCCAAATCACAAAGAGAGAAACTCAAAATCCTTATCATGGCAAAATCCTCCCTGGCCAAATCTCCTAATTTACCTCCCTCTCTTCTCCTCCTTCCCCTCTACAACCCTCTGAGAGATTCCAGTGAGCACACTCTGCTGCCACAGGGCCACGAGCTCGCCTCCAAAGAAGGCTGTCCCTCACTCAGTGAAGGCAAACTTACTGGCAGGATGTCCCCTCTGAGCCCTGACATAACGGAGAAGCTTAATCCTCAGCTTGGTAAATGCCACAGCCACATCCATGACCAGCTCAATCTTTAAGGCAGATCAAATGACTGTTAGGGACGGTTCTGTGCAAGTCCTAGCTAGAGACCAGGGGTTTTCAGGAAAGCCTGACTTTTCTGTACCGCAATTATAAAAATTCTCTTCCTTGGTATCCTTGGCCTTTTATTCGACTTTATGGTGTTACAAAACATCGCTTCTTCATGATCTCAGTACTCCTCACCACACTCTGTGCCTTTAATCTCATTTCCATGGCTGAGGCTTAGACAGAGAAAGTCTCATGGTCAAGGAAAGCAATTACTGAAGCGGCTTGGGGGATTGTGAAACTGGGGACCAAATATTCTAGCTAGTCTCTTGAGTGTTGGGCGGGACAGGACCAGGGCAGTGAGGTCTCATAAACTCTTTCACTATGATATAGGACATTTCCACAAATAGATTCCAAGTCATAGATTCCTTGGATCCTAGCTGCCTGGTTAAAAATAAGCCACTGTCCACATGGACTTCAGCCAACTGTGCCTGGGCTCACTTTGTTCTTCCACTGGGATTCCTACCTTCACTCTGCTGCCCGTTCTTCTGGAGAATGAGGTGTGGAGCGCTAACTCAGCTGGAGAGTCCTGGAAGGCAATACATTTCTGAAATCATTATGGCTTTCCTCTAAGAGTCGGTAAATCTCCACTAAATTAATCTTCACTGAGCAAGAATTGAGAAGAGCACAAAATGCTGAATAACCATCGAAAATGCCACTGTTATTTTACAAAATGTCTCCTGGCTGCACTCACATTCTCAGACTGCCCACACTGTATTTAATTCTTCCTGATGTTTGCTTTACATTCACCCCAATATAGCCCAAATCAATTAACAGCTATTAGTTTGATTATAAAACAATAAAAGTAGATATAAAAAGCTCCCATAAATCTTCCAGTAAAGAACCCAACAAAACAAAATCTTATGGCTAACAGCTAAATTAAGTGACTTTTCCTTCCTTTTGGTTATTAAATGACTCCCACTTAAGCCTAATGACGAGTAGTCATTATACAATGTTCACCAGTACACAGGTGATAAGCAGGTAGATCTCAAAACTGTCTGGTTGGGGAATAACAAGCAGAATGCTTTCTTCCCATAGTTTTAGTTTTCTAGAGGGCTCTAATCCTTCTTTTATTTTAGGTTATAATGATCACCCTTCTCACAATTAGAGGTAATTTGCTCTTCACGGGCAGCATTTCTGGTCAACCATCCCATATCTGGTTGAGGGAATTATTATTTACGAGTAGAAATTTCAAGGAGCCACTTTTTTGTGAAAAGAGGATCAAAAAATGTCAGTCCCCCCTTTCCCATACATACAGATAAAAGGGGAGTTTTCAAAATGTTTGTTTAAAGAATGTCATTCAGGCATGGTGGTTCACACTTAGAATTCAATACTTTAGGAGGCCAAGGCAGGAGGATTGCTTGAGTCCAGAAGTTGAAGACCAGCCTGGGCAACGTAGTGAGACCACATCTCTACAAAAAAAAAAAAAAAAATCAAAACATTAGCCAGGCAGGGTGGCAGTTGCCAGTATTCCCAGCTACTCAGGAGGCTAAGGTGGACGACTCGCCTGAGCCCAGGAGGTTGAGACCACAGTAAGCTGTGATCATGCCCCTCCATTCCATCCTGAGCAACAGAATGAGACCCTGACTCAAGAAAAAAAGAAAGAAAGAAAAATAAATGTCATTAGATGGCCATCAAATTTATTCTTGTAGCCAATGGGTATTTATGGCACCCCCCCAGGAGAGATTCACACAGAATATATCATGATCTGTCTGTCCCTCAAGGAACTTATAATTTTGTACGTGTGTGTAACTGATAACAGCTATATAGTTTAAGGCAGCTATTAAAACACAGCGAAACATGAAACTAACCATTAAAAAGAAAAAGACGTGGCATGTTTACAAAATCTGAGTTTAAATTGTTTTTTCCTGGTGGTCTCTGGTCATTCTCCTACTTCTCTGAAGTTTCAGGAGAGAGAAGCAGTCAGTCCTTAACATGCATTGAACTAAAGCTCACTTGTATATGTTTGCTCAATAACTGGGACAGAGAGGAATCGGCCGGGATTGATAGGCAATCTGATCCCATCCTCAGAAAAGGAAACAGAGTGGGCATTAGATGTAGATCCTGTCCCTCTAGGATTTTCCTGTGTATGCCAGTTCTAACCCTCTTTCTTTAGGGTCTTAAAATGGCACACTTGGTTGGGGTCACAGTGTAGCATATTTGTTTTGCATTTTGTTATCACTCACTCATGCCATGAAATTTATTGAGCGCCTACTAAATGCATAGCACCATGTGCATAGGCATTTATTTAATTACATCTTGCATCATTTGGCAAATTGATTCCATAACCACAGATTAGTTGGCTGGGATTCCTATTCTAATTTTGCCCACAACTTGCCATGTGGCTGTGAGTTAGGCACCCTACCTCTGTAAGATACTCCGACTTCCTTCTCTGCATGGTGGAAATAATAGTAACTGACAGCTGCTTAGAGATGTGCTGGGATGACTCACTTTCAAGTCAAGGTAAGGCATGTGAAGTTCAATTATTTCATCCTCAGAAATGTCCCTTTGAGATTGGTGGATGTGAAGATTTGTTTTTAATTTATATAGCAATAGTAACAAGTTTCTCTGAATATTTTCTTTATTTCTTTGCTACTATTTTCTTGTTTAATGACTGCTAGCTGGATTCCAGGGTTTCAATATCAAAGTCATTAACATGGATTGATTGGTCAAACTTGAGTTCTTCTCTGAAAGATTTTTAGCAGCAATGAAGAGGTAAAAATTAATATATGCCCAAATGGTGAGTGAGCAGAAATTTGTGTCTGATTTTTTAAGGCAACTGAATTGGGGTCTGAGCTTGAATTTGACTTCCTGGCTCCAGGACTTGTGATATAATACTAGGACAGTTTTATTTCCACTGGTGGAGCCGTCTACTTGCTTTGTTCTAATGGCCAACAACTGCCTCTTAACTTCAGACATCGCTCTCACTCATGTGCTGTGAACTGGCGAGAAATACACCGACATGTTTACCATCAACTTGGCAGATAGCACCACCAAGAGTACCTGTATCTTCATGATTTCAAAATAATCAGTTTATGTTTTTTAAGTGGTTGGGTGTGATAAATGTCCAACTCCCAGCACCTCTGGGGCTGAACCTGTGTGGGACGGGGCTGAAGTACGTCAGTCAGATCTCAGGTGACTGTAAAAGCAAGCCAGATGAGTGTTGAGTCTAATCTAGAAGGCAGTTACCTTGAGGTCACAAAGACCCCAGGTCAGATGGAAAGAGACAAACTATGAGCTGAAAGATTGTGGTTTGTAAAAGTCAGAAACCCCAAGCCACTTCAGCAATTGCCTCCCTGACCATGGGACTTTCTCTGTCTAAGCCTCAGTCATGAAAACGGGATCAAATGCACAGGGTGCTGTGAGGAGTACTGAGATCATGAATAAGCAATGCTTTGTAACACCGTAAAGTCGAATAAAAGGCCGGTGATGATGCCAAGGAAGAGAATTTTCATAATTACGGTACAGAAAAGTCAGGCTTTCTTGAAACCCCCCTGGCCTCCAGCTGGGACTTCCACAGAACCATCCCTGACAGTCATTTGATCTGCCTTAAAGATTGAGCTGGTCACGGTTGTGGCTGTGGCATTTACCAAGCTGAGGATTAAGCTTCTCCATTATGTCAGGGCCCAGAGGGGACATATTTATTCCTTTGTTTGGCTCATCCTGCCGGTGAATTTGCCTTCGCGGATCGAGGGTCAGCCTTCTTTGGAGGTGAGCTCATGGACTCGGTGGCAGCACAGCATGTTTGTTGGGGCCTCAAAGCTGGGCCCACTTCCAGGAGGAGAAATGGTTGGGACCCTGACCAGCTGGGAAAGCTTTCCCCAAAGCTCACGGCATCGGGTGCTGGCCTTTCCCTTGCTGATTCAAAGGCAGTCGCATTCCCTTGCAGCCCCACAACTGTGCCTTGTGAAAAACAACTCCCAGCCCCACTCATCAGGGAGACTCCAGCCCCAGAACTGAAAAGACTGGCTGCGAGGAAAGCACCGCAGAAAAAATTCAGTCCCATGTTGTTCAAACATATGCACACAGATACAATCTAGAAGTTACTACGTCAGCTTTTTCTCTGTAGCTGTTGGTAAACAGGTTGCTGGTCCTTGTTTCTCTATCTGTAGCTCCTGGAACTGACTGGAAAGTCCTTGAGGAGAACCCTTCTGTACATACAAAGCGTTTTTATTATTGCATCATGGCAGACAGTGTGATCACTCCTTTTCTTCAATACGTATAACCCCCCACAAAGAAGAGACTATTTGCTAGATTGGATGCCACTTTTGGTGACAGGTCAGGGAAAGAAGCTAGATTTGATGTGGACTGACAGGTTCGTAAATTTGGTTTCTAATTTTATGTATTTATTTCTTTTAAAGAAAAGAGGGAGAGAGGGAATACTCAAAGTCATGAAATCATTAAAACCAATTCCCTTTCTCTCGGCAGCCCTCCCTTTCCCTGAGCCTGTGTGTGAAACAATCTTTGCAGCTACAGAGCCATCCGATGGTATTGATCCAGATGTGGAAATTGGTATTGACTGCTACGGCGGCTCTCTGCACTTCCCCAGCTTTTAAAGACACAGCATAGAGGTGATTTCACTTTGCACATGACATAGCTCTGGAGACATTTGCTGAAACAGACTAAATAATACCAATTAAAAATCAGGTTTTATGTCTTGCTCCCCTACTTAAACCAAATGGGAGTCCAAAGAGCTTCCAAACAGATGGCAGTAAAAAGGAAAGCGTGATGCCACTTTCCGAGGAGAAGAAAGAACAACTCGTTTGCACTTTGATTTCATCCTGACCACTAGTAAATGTCTAAGTACAACCCTGATGCTGTTAAAATCCCTGGAGGATCTGAAAGCTTAATGGCAAGTGTGGTTTGTTAGTCAGAGATGCTGTATTAGTTCTCTGTCGCTGTTCTGAAAAATCATCTCCAACTTAGTGATGTAAAACAACACAGATTTTTTTATAAATTAAAAAATATTTTTCTTTCTTTTCAGAGATGGGGTCTCACTATGTTACCCAAGATAGTCTCTGGTCTGAAAATCCTGGGCTCAAGCAGTTCTTCTGTCTCAGCCTCCCAAAGTGCCGGGATTATAGGCGTGAACCACTGCACTCCACCAACAAATTTGCTATCTTTATAGCTCTGTGGTTCAGAAGTCCAGTAGGAGTCTCATTGGACTAAAATTAAGGTGTTGACAGTCCTTATCTTTCTGGAGGTTCTAGGGGAGGATCTGTTTCCTGCTCAAATCAGATTGTTGGTAGAATTTGGTTCTTTGTGGCTGTGAGACTGGGATCCCAGCTTCAGGGGATTGCTTACACTCTTCACTGGTGTGTCTTTTCCATCTTCAAAGCCATCTTCTGGCCAACTCTTTTGCTTTCCTCTTCCCTTTGTAAGGACTCATATGATTACTCTGGATTGACCAGAATAATCCAGGATAATCTCCCCCACCAAAATCCTTCTTCACCTTAACCAGGTCCAAACAGTCCCTTCTGTCATGTGAGGGGACGTGTTCACAGGTTCTGGGGATGAGCATATGGACATGCTTGGGGAGGGGGGGACAGTGTTATTCTCTGCCTCCCACAAATGTCATGGTTCTATACGGCTCTCAACTCTGTTTCAGAAGAGTCTAGCAGAAATCCAGAAGAAATAAAAGCTAGCACTTGATTTTTAATAGTGGACAGCAGTGTTATCCAGGCATTGTGTGTTAACACCTCCACAGTGAATTTACATTCACACAATGAACAGAACTGTCAGCCACTTTTAATACCATGTTCTGACTGGGCACAGTGGCTAACATCTGTCATCTCAGCCATTTTGGATGCCAAGGCAAGAGGTTTGCTTGACACCAGGAGTTTAAGATCAGCCTGAGCAACATAGTGAGAACTGACAAAAAACATTTTAAAATTAGCTAGGTGTGGTAGCTCATGCCTGCAGGCCTAGCTACTTGGGAAACTGAGGTGGGAGGATCACTTGAGCTCAGGAGTTCGAAGCTTCAGTGAACGGTGATTGTGTCACTGCACTCCAGCCTGTGTGACTGTCTATTTAAAAAAAAAAAAAAGAGCTGGGTATGGTGGCTCACAACTGTAATCCGAGCAGTTTGGGAGGCCAAGGCAGGAGGATTGCTTAAGTCCAAGAGTCTGAGACAAGCCTTAGCAACATAGAAAGGCCTCTTCTACAAAAATCAAAAAAAGTATCCTGGAGTGGTGGCATGTGCCCGTAGTCCCAGCTACTCTGGAGGCTGAGGCAGGAGGATCGTTTAAACCCGGGAGCTGGAGGTTGCAGTGAGCCATGATCATGCCACTGCACTCCAGTCTGGGCAACAGAGTGAGACCTCGACTCAAAAAAATATATACATATATCATGTCCTATAGTAAACCATAGCCTCCTCAAAGGCTGAATGATTGAAAAAAATAGTTGCAGTATTTACTAGCTAATATGCTAGCTAGGCTCTTGGAAGACCACAGTGAACACAACGTAGTCTGTGTTCTCCAGAGACTTGCAGTTTAAAGAAGACATAAACACGGTATGGGTAATTACAATACAAGATGAACCCATGCTGTATTTTCCATGAAAGAACTGAGGTATGTAGCTGCCTTCCCAGCACCTCCTTCAGAGGGAGACACTTCCAGTCCTGTTTTCTTTTCTTTTTCTTTATTTTTTTAGTAGGAGGTCTCACTATGTTGCTCAGACTGATCTCAAACTCCTGGGCTCAAGCAACCCTCCTGCCTTGACTGCTCAAAGTGTTGGAATTACAGGTGTGAGCCACTGCATCTGGCCCCACTCCTGTTTTACAGATTGTTAAATTGAGATTATAAACTGGGTCATCTGCTGCCCAACCTCGCGGCGGCAGATGGAAGCATGGTGCTAGGTGTCAAGAACCCCAATTCCAGTCCTGTTCACACCTTGAGTACTGCTCCCTGCAGGATAGCAGGGACCCTAGGCAGAGATTTATCACTTGCTCGTATTTATTTAGACATTCCTAAAATCATCCTCTCTGTGTCCTTGAGGGGACTGTGACACTGTAGCCTCAGCTCTACTAGAATGGCAACCCAGGGCAAGTCTGTCTCACTGTTGCTTATGCCCACAGACAAACTCATCATTGGTCTTCAGCCCATTGCCGGGTAAGGGCCCCTTGGCTGAGAGTCCACTGTCAGCCTGAATTGCTAATTGAGACCTCCCGTGTGCTGAGCTGGTGCAGATGGCCATGAATGCAACACTGTTAGACACGGAGGGAAGGCAAGCCACCATGAATATTTAATCAGGTATAAGTAAATATTAATGAAACAATTGTATCTTTAAATGGGTAAATTACTTTCCGTGCTCCAGTTCATTTTTATTTCACTGTGGCACGTGCACACACACATACACACACAAATGATACATTTTTCATCGGTGCTAGTAATTTCCAACTTGGTCTTTTTAATGTGAAAATCCCCTTTATGCTAAATCGAAGCCTTCCTGAATTCATTCCTGAAGTTGAAACAGCATCCCTTCTGCCCTGAAACGTATGGTTCACAACTTGCTGGATTCCAATGACATGCCTGAGTCTTGTCTACTCTGATTTCATGGCACAAAGCCGTGCATGCCATCGGGAGGCAGGGAACCTGAACTAGAGCTCATGTGTGGTAATTGCTTTATTCTGCATGAATTCGTTCTAATTCCCCCCAAAACAAGAGAGAAGCTTAATCTTGCAATATTAATGACTGCATTATTTTCTCCTCTGCTATTACCTGGTAAGATGCTAGGACATATCTTTCTCGGATTACATTCTTGTGTATTAATTTTAGGCAAGACATCCATGAGTTTTCTGTGCTTATTTTTCAGTACTATCTTCTCTGGTCTATTCTTTCCCTAATAACATTACTGGAAGTTTGTTCAGACTAAGTTGTGTTTCCTTAGACTTGTTTCATCTATTATTCAACTTCCTTTTCCCATGATAGAAATAGTCTTCCTTCTTTAATGTTCTTTCTTTTCCTAGCTCATTTTTAATTTTCCTTAAATTCTTGAACTGCAGATGATCCCTTTTATGCCACTTATGTCGAATGACATCATCTCTCCTTAACATTACTGAGATGTGTCAGAATCGCTCAATTCAGCTTCTAAACCTCTCTTTCCTCTCAGTCACTGATGATTGCAGTGTCTTTTGTCACCTTTTAAATATGCCTAAAACAAATTCCTAATTTTCTTTTCTTTCCCCCCCCCCCCCCTTTTTTTTTTTTTTTAGTCAGGGTCTCACTCTGTCGCCCAGGCTGGAGTACAGTGGAATGCTCAATGCTCACAGCTACCACAAGCTCTGCCTGTTGGGCTCAGGCAATACTTCTGCCTCAACCATCCAAGTAAGTGGAACTGCAGGTGTGTGCCAACACGCCTGGCTAGTTTTTTGACTTTTTTTTTTTGTAGAGACTTTTGTTCAGGCTGGTCTCAAATCCCTGGGCTCAGGCAATCCTCTCATCTCTGCCTCCCAAAGTGCTGGGATTATAGGTATGAGCCATTGCACCTGACCTCTTCAAACAAACTTGTACACAGAAACCTCCTTTATAAAATAAAGTACAAGTTATTTGGTGGAGTCAGGGCATGGTGGTTCACATCTATAATCCCAGCACTCTGGGAGGCTGACACAGGAGGTATAGCTTGAAGCCAGACGTTTGAGACCAGCCTGGGCAACATAGCAAGATCCCATCTCTACAAGAAAAAAGGAAGTTCTTTGGTGATCAACAGAGAGCATCACACGCCTAAGAGGCTGCTTCAGCAATACCCACAGGCTGCTGCTGCCAGGGAACTCCGGGGTCCTCTGAACATATTCCCCCAAAACTACTGGAGCAGACATAATTAGACGCCAGTTTTGACATTCAGCATTTCTGCAAAAACAATGAAGCTTGGAAATAATGGCACACAAACTCTACAGAAATACTTCTCTTTTTTAGAATAGCATCCCTGGTAAGTAATTTCTAAAATAACTCCACACTTCAGAGTCATTTCCTCTTTAGTTCTGATTGATCTTTGTTTGGCAGCAGCACCTAAGATTCTTGCTCTGCAGGGTCTCTTCCTCCCGCTCTTCTTTTTTCTATGAACTTTGTTGCTCGGCACCCACTCTGCGTCACGCACTATACCAGATGCTTTGATATCAATTGTGTTTCTTTCAAAGTTCATTTGATCTTAAAGGGGAAATTGTACTTGATTTTAGACACAGGAAGAAAACTGCTTAATTAAAGAAACATTGTGCCCCATTTTTTAATCAAATAAATGCAATCCTTGCAGAAAGAACAGTTATTATTTCCTAAAGTTTGAATGAAAAGAGCACTATGGGTTGTACTTTGCAATTAAATTTCAATGCCTTTCGCTTGAGGAGTGAGCTTAAGGAATTCCTACAGTGTCATCCTTCCACATCTGCCTTGTCTTCTATGATAGAATAAAATCACTTCCTTGAGTTATTTCCATGTATCAAATAAGGAACCAGAGGCCCTGAATAAGGCCATGCAAAGGTCAATTAAACATAGTCCCTGAACTCGAGGAGCTCACAACCCATAGGGGCGATACATACACTTCTAAGTATTGTGAAGCATCATGAAAATAACAATAGTGATATGCACACCCCTACTAGGACACCAAAGGAGGCAGTAATTTATTTTGTCTTAGAGAGAGAAAGTAGTATTCAAGGTCACTTCACAGAGGAGGTGACATTTGAGTCCAGAAAGATAGGTATCACTTCACCAGCATGCTCTTGCAAGGAAAATGGTAAGTCCAAAGGCACAGAGTTAGAAAGAACAAAGCCCATGGTCAAGTACAGAGTAAGTAGCATGTATCCACAGACAATGAGAAAAAAATGTTAGGGCAGATTGTGAAATAACTTATTCTATTCTATAACCAATAAGAAAGTTTTTTTACCCAAAGAAATGACATAATCAGATCTGTGTTTTTTGTTTGTTTTGAGTTGAGGTCTCTGTTACCCAGACTGGAGCGCAGTGGCAGGTTCACAATTCACTGCAGCCTCAAACTCCTGGGCTCAGGCAATCCCTCCATCTCAGCCTCTCCAGTAGCTGGGACTACAGGCACACCACTACGTCTGGCTAATTTTTTGATGTTTTGGAGAACAAGGTCTCACTACGTTGCCCATGCTAGTCTCAAACTTTTGGTCTCAAACATTCCTCTCGCCTTGGCCTCCCAAAGTGCTGGGATTACATGTGTGAGACACCACACCCAGCCAGATCTGTATTTTAGAAAGAGCACCCCCTGACTACATTGTGAAGAATGGGTGAATCAGGGACTGGGGGAGGTAGAATTGGAATCAGAGGTTATTTCACTAGTCTTCTCCTCCTCCCTGTAGGACCAATAATGTACCAACACCTGAACAGACCTTTTCACAAGTTACAAATTAATCTCTGTTCCCTGATCCACTCATTCTTCCTAGTAATCCCCTCAACAGAATTTCTCTTCTCCCTTCCATAACCTGTTTTGCCAGTAGGGTACAAGGGGGACACCCCTCCAAAAGAAAACAGAATTATTTTTTGGAGGGCAGGCCCCTCATAGTACAGGCTTCCCCCACTAGGTAAGTGTTCTAGGAACTCCTTGGAATCAGTGTACCAGCTAGTATTGTTGTGAGAGGCTGCATTCGGCTTTAGTTAATTTTTTTTGGAGATTCTTTCAACGTGGGTGCCCATTTCATGATGAGTGGTTTACAGGAACAACCTTCCCACACTGCATCGAGTGCTCTGCAGTTTTTGACCAAAAATGGCGTGACCCATGTCCCCCACACTCCCTATTCACCCGTCACCCTGAGTGACTTTTTTTTGTTTCTCCAGATGAAAGAAGTCCTCAAAGTGAAATGCTTTGCCAATATGGAAGAGGTGAAACAAAAAGCAGCAGAAACACTAAAAGGCATTGAAATTGATGAGTTTAAAAGCTGTGTTGAGCAGTGGGAAAAGCATCTCAATAGGTGTATTGCATCAAACGAAGAGTACTTTGAAGGAGACTGAAGTTTTAACATGTAAAAATAAATACACGATTTTTAAAAATAAATAAATTCCAGTTATTGGGGGGGTGCCCCCTTGTATATAAGCTTCTGAGCCCCACTGGGGAATGGGCAATCACTCTGTGATTCCTCTGTGAGCACGTTAATAACATTTGTATACCTTTTCTCCAATTAATCTGCCTTTTGTGAGTTGATTTTTCAGTGAAACTTCGAGGTCAAAGGAACTGTTTTCCTGGGCAGCCTATACACTCATGAAGGATAGAGATGAAGGGGCACTGTTACAAGCCAAGGCTGTGGGAACAGGGGTTTCTTACACTTCTCACGTTTGATTCAAAGTTGTTTCTCTAAATGTACCAAGGTAGCTTCTTTGATTGCTGTAACTTTCTATCCCCTTCTTAAAGAACTATGAAATTTAAAGTTCATATGTTTGTAAATCCCAAAAAGTTTCTTTAAAAACATCAGGCCCGTGGGTTCGAGACCCGTCTGGGTAACTTGGAGAGACCTCATCTCTACAATAAATCAAAAATTAGCCGGGCGTGGTAGCACACGCCTGTAGTTCCAGCTACTTGGAAGGCTGAGGAGGAAGGATTGCCGGAGCCCAGCAGGTCGAGGCTATGGTGACCGGGAGCGGCCACTACACTCCAGTCTGGGTGACAGAGTGAGACTCCAACTAAAAAAAAAAAAAAAAGAAAATCATATTAGGAGATTTGGGGTCATGCTGAAACTGCCCACAGGCCTTGTTAATTCATCCTCAGGGGTGGGTAAAAGGAGAATTAGGATCTTCAGTCATGTTAATTTAGCTTTGGGGGTGGGTGAGGGGTTATGAATTATAAACTCTAAGTTTGCACTGCCTTCGAGTGGGTTTTTGATACCGCCTGTCTCCCTATAACCTGGTGCAAGAAACAAACTCCCTTTTCTCTCAGTTTTTGCCTCTCATCTTTGATTGATCACAAGGAAAGCAGCTAGACCAGTTTATCTGGAAACAAGACCAAAGGAGGGACTGGTAGTTAGAAAGAGAATTCATATCTATTGAGTGGGATACTCTTGAGAATTACATGAAATAGAAAAAGTAAGGTGCTTGGCATCTACACATGCTCACTAAGTAGGACCTAATTTTAGCTTGCTTAACAAGTACTACAGATCTCAAAAAACACACACTACAACTATCACTGTGTCATTTCTATTAGGTGAGCACTTGTAATTTGTAGTTCATAAGTAGAAATCCACTTTTTATAATTTCACATCAGACACAAATTCTTCATGTGAAGCAACATCCTTCGATGTAATGTACTGGAATCCCACAAGGTCGTCCTGCTTGTACCTACTATCTTAATCTCAGTGCTGCCAGCCCTCCCTCTGTCCACTCACACTGAGAAACATTTGTTTTTTGAGGTTTTTTGGGTGGTTTTTTGGGGGGGGGTTTTGAGACAGGTTCTTGCTTTTTGCCTGGTCTGGAGTACCGTAGTAGTGCAGTCATAGCTCACTGCAACTTTGATCTCCTGGCCTCTAGCAATCCTCCCACCTCAGCCTAAAGTAGCTGGGACTACAAGTGCATGCCACCACACCCATCTCAATTGTTTTGTTTTGTTTCGGTTTTTTAAGTTGGTGTCTCACTCTGTCACCCAGGCTGGAGTGCAGTAACACAATCTCGGCTCACCGCAGCCTCAATCTTCTGGGTTCAGAAGATCCTTCCACCTCAAGTTTGAGAGTAGCTGGGACTACAGTGCCTGCCACCACACCTGGCTAATTTTTTAAAAAGTTTTGCAGAGATGAAGTCTTGCTATGTTGCCCAGGCTGGTCTTGAACTCCTGGGTTCAAACAATCCTCTCACTTAGCCTCCCAAAGTGCTGAGATCTAGGCAAGAGCCTTAGCACCCAACAAGAACACCTCTGTCTTATTCCCAGCTATTAGTTCCCTAGCTATTAGTTCCCTAGCTATTAGTTCCCTCTTACTATTTAATTTATAACAATTACACTCTTATTCTTAAGATTTACTTAATTAAAATATTGTTTTTAATTCTTTATTTTTAAGTATCAAAATATCTGTATATTATGCCAAAATTCTGCCATACTTATACTAGTGAAAACATGAAACAGATTCAATGAGCTACAGTTTTCACATGAAAAAGAATCAAAATCAAGTGCTGAAGGAGAGGAATAGCTCTCTAAAACACTGCAGTTTTTTAAAAAAGAAAAAAAGTAAAAGAAAATCATATCATTAATTTGAATAGTATTTTATGCCTAAATAGATATTTTGGCACATTAAAAAAAAACTGTAAGTCTTGCCAATGAACATTGCCTACGGTTCTATTTTTGAGCTACTGTTGACACAAGACTAATTTTTGTTTTTGTTTTGTTTGTTAGCTTTAAAGTTCACTTACAAGTGAAATCTTAGGACTGTTTTGAGTATAATGAGAGACTTACAATAGGAAGAAAAGACCTTTTTTTTTTTCTCCTGCTATACTCACACACTCACAGAACACTTCGGGGCCAAACATGTGGGGTTTCCCCTCACACACCAAGCAATTCTCCAGTGGACACCGACTGGGTGTTCTATAGTTCATTTCCATTCTGACACTGCCTACCTGGAGATAGTGTCAGATCCCACAGCAACAGGCTCAGCCCCTCAAGACTGACCCCCTACTTCAGGCATCAAACATAAGCAACAGGTTATCACTACAATTCTGGTCGACTGGCTATAAGTTGGGATTCTCACCACTCCCTGCTTGGGTTCAATTAACTTGCTAGTATGGCTCATAAAACTTAGAGAAACACGTGTATTGGCTTATCACAAAGGCTATTGCAAAGAACACAGGTGAACACTCAGATGAAGATATGCAGAGGGCAAGCTATGGAGGCTCCAGACCTTACATGACCTCCTCAGGCACATGATCCTCCCAGCACCTCGATGAATTAAGCAACTGATAAGTGCATCAACACTTGCTCGGGGGTTTTTGTAGGACTTGATCGCTAGTGCCCCCTCCCCCAGTTTCCTAGAGACTGGTGGGTGGGGCTGGAAGCTCCAGTCCTCCCATCTCTAATCACTTGTTCTTTCTGGTGACAGGTCCCATTTTGAGGCTGTCTAGCTCTACCCCAAGTCACCTCATAACTCAGTTGTTATCAGAGAAGCTCACTAAGTATAAAAAACACTCCTAGCCGGGCTCGGTGGCTCAGCCTGTAATCCCGCACCTTTGGGAGGCTGAGGTGAGTGGATTGCCTGAGCCCGCGGGTTCGAGACCCACCTGGGCAACTTGGTGAGACCTCATCTCTACAATAAATCAAAAATTAGCTGGGCGTGGTAGCGCGCTCCTGTAAGTTCCAGCTACTTGGAAGGCTGAGGCGGGAGGATCGCCAGAGCCCAGGAGGTCGAGGCTGCGGTGGCCGGGAGCGGCCACTGCATTCCAGTCTGGGCGACAGAGTGAGACTCCAACTCAAAAAACAACAACAAAAAAAAAACCCACTCCTACCACTCAGGTAATGCCAAGAGTTTTAGCTCTGTGGACCCAAATCAGGGACAAAGACGAAACATACTTAATATTATGCCACTCAACTGAATGCAACTATCTATAAATGACAAAATATATAAATAAAGACCTAAACTGAAATGCTTCAAGGTGCGTTTCTAAATGACTGGTTCAAGATTTAGTGGATAAAATGCTGCAAGCAAATAGAATGATAAAAATGTGTTTTATACTAAAACGCATCATAATATTAAACAACAGCATAATAAAAAGTGAATGTTTTCCTCGTTTTGCTGAATGAGTCCCCATTAAAGCTCACCAAAGACACGTGGGCATGTTATCGATGACTATTCTCCCCTTTCTTAGACAAAGAAACATATGCACAGAAATCATATGGCATCTTAAAGACTCTGTCAGTCTCCAGCTGTCTTATCTAATATTCTGTCTAATACCTAGAATAATAGATCCTGGGAACTACTTTTTTTCCTACATTCTCACTCTTTTTTAAAATCTTTCACTACTATTGAAAAAAGAAAGCAATGATGAGTTTTCTGATACTCAAATCATCTGCGGAAATGATGTTACAATGAATGGAATGGTCAAGTTAACTGAATTTTGACTCCACCTAAGTTACTTTTAGGCAACCAATCTCTTGGTCAAGGAGGAAACAATTTAATGGACTCTGAAACTAAAACTCAGGTGTTTAAGTGCCTCCATAACACAGAATTAGCAAATTATTTAAAGAAAATATATTAATTTATTAATTATGGATTCATTGACCTTATGGAGAAATACATCATATACACCTGTTAGCTGCATCCAAAAGTCACCAGGCAGATAAAGCTAAATAAAAAGATAATAGTGGCCAGGCACAGTGCCTCACACCCATAATCCCAGCACTTTGGAAGGCCATGGCAGGAGGATGACTTGAGGCTGGGAGACCTAGATCAGCCTAGGCAACATAGTCAGACCTGTCTCTACAAAAATCAAAAATTTGCCAGGCGCTCACCAGCAGTCCCAGCTACTCAGGAGGCCGAGGTGGGTGGTTCACCTGAGCCCAGGAGGCTGTGGTGAGCTGTGATTGTGCCACTACACTTCAACCTGGGTGACAGAGTGAGACTATGACTCAAAAAAAAAAAAGAGAGAAAGAAAAATGTTGTTACTAAAAGTAGAAAACTGACCTATGTGCAGTTTAATTTCCACATTCACCAACGACCCTAATAAAAGGACCAGAATCTTTTATAAGCTTAGTATTCAAGAAAAATGGTGTGATAATAGTGTTTGCCAGCATAAATCATACATTTCACAAAGTAGATCATTAAAAGATAAAATTTAAAAAACAGATTATTATTTGAATTAGTCTTTTCAAAAGAGTGGGATTTAGATATAGCATGAGAATAAAAATTAGGTGAGGAGCAATGGCTCACACTTACAATTCTAGCATTTTGAGAAGCTGAGACAGGAAGATAGCTTAAGCACAGGAGTTTGAGACCAACCTGGCAACACAGTCTCTACCAAAAAAAATCAAAAAATTAGCTGGGCATGGTCGTGTGGACCTGTAGTCCAAACTGCTTGAGAGGCTGAGACTGAAGGATCACTTCAGCCCAAGAGTTTGAGGCTGCTGTGATTGAGCCACTACACTTCAGTCTTGGTGTCAGAGTGAGACCCTAACTAAAAAGAGAGAGAGAAAGAATAAAAATTAAGTGCGAATATGGCAAGTTTGATTGGTGATGTATAAAATGCACTGCAAGAAGTGACAGGGAAGTGGGAGGACTTGCTAGGGAGTCACTTTAATGGCCCAAGACCTGATGGGAGACATAGAACTATTCCAACAAGCTGTAACAAGAGGAGTCTGCAATAAGGTGGGGGAGCAGGATGGAGAGAAATCAGCTATGAGAGAGACTGTGGAGGTAAAATTGATAAGAATTGGAATCTAAGTGGGGTTAGAAGGTAAGAGAAAGGAAGATATCAAAGGTGACTGAAAATTTTAGAATTTAAAAAAAAAGATCGTATCATATGCTGTTTTGGGCCCAGGAAAGTCTTTAGAGTTCATGTAGCACAATCTAGAATTATCAAGATGAAATTTTATTCCCAGAGAGCTTAGGTAATTAACTCAAAGTCACACAGCCTTTAGTGACAGAGTTAGACTGGGACTTTTGACTTCCGGTGTCCACATAACTTGTCAAAGTTTGGAGAAGTTATCAAGAGAAATAATCAAACCAAGAGAGAACACATTGAATTAAAAAGTAAAGATGACATAATAACAACAAAGAATTTCATGTGTTTACAACAAACCAAGCAGTGTGCCATCTTTATGTACATGTGTCATATCTGTAGTATCCTATGATGTAGACACGATTATCATCCCCATTTTCACAGATAAGAAAACTGAGACTTATTGAGGTTAAGTAGCTTTCCCTAAATCACAGAGCTCATAATAAAGGGGAGATCTCAGTTCAAACCCAGACAGTCTAAGACTCCAGAGTGTGCATTTTAAAACATTTTGTGTCTTACTGACCCTTTCTTTTTTTTTTTTTTTGTCAGAGTCTCACTTTGCCACCCAGGCGGGAACGCAGTGGCACAGTCACAGCTCACTGCAGCCTCTACCTCCTGGGCTCAAGTGATCCTCCTGCCTCAGCCTCCCAAGTAGCTGGGACCACAAGCACACATCACCACACCTGGCTAATTTTTTTTTTTTTTTCATAGAGACGAGGTCTCACTATGTTGCCTAGGCTGGTCTTGAACTCTTGGGCTCAAGCAATCCTCTTGCCTTGGCCTCTTAAAGTGCTGGGATTATAAGCGTGAGCCACTGCATCTGGCCCTACTGACTCTTAACAGCCACTGGGACATCCAAGTAGAGATACCCAATAAGTTGTCACAAAGTTGGTGCCAAGTTTGGGATGGAGGTCAATACTGGAGACACAGATAAAAGTCAGTGTTGAAACTGTGGGAAGGAATTGGCAATAGTGGGATACTGCTGGGAGGGGAGGTGGACACAACATCAATAAGGGTACCTGATCTCAAACCAGGCAAAGTGGGGACCAAAAGGAGGCCCAAACTTTATCTGTACGATGACTACTTGTATATCTAATCCTGAATTGTACTCCCACATCTTTATTTTTAAATTTAATAAGTAATTTTTCACATCTTTGAAATAAAATTTCAAAATTTTTAAAAAATAAAACTAATCATATATCCTTTTATTAAGAAAGAAAGAAAGAAAGAAAGAAAGAAAGAAAGAAAGAAAGAAAGAAAGAAAGAAAGAAAGAAAAGAAAGAAAAAAGAAAAAAGAAAAAGAAAGAAAGAAACTGGAAACACATGAGACTGCAAAACTAAAAAATGCAGAAAAGAGAAGGAAAAGGAAGAGCTGACGATATATTCTCTAGATGCGATTTCTTTGCAGAGCAAAAAAAGTCCAAGGAAGTCCAAGGAAGAATCATCAGAAAGATGGGAGGAGAAGCAAAGAGTAGAGTAATAGAGACTTGCAATTTCTACTTGATAGATTTGTGTGCGTATTGTTGTTGTTGATGTTGCTGTTGTTTTAATTTTCCTTACTGAAGGCCTCTAACCAGACCTGAGAATAAAGGCAAGCAAAGAAGCTTGGCCTAGTGCAAAAATGTTTTCTGTTGTGATCGCTTGTTTATCCAGAGGCTGCATCTCTCCATCTTCATTGAGATCAGTTCTTAAATTTCAATGTTTGACCTGATCTTTGGATTCTAACTGCCCCTAACATTTAGGGTCAACTTTACCTGATCTTATATTGTCTATTCATCTATAACCCATCAGCTCAGAATGATCTATTCAGTCCTGATCCTTGATATCACCTGTCAAGGACTGGTTAATTTCAAGAAAGAGCAGCCATCTGAAGCTAGCTTAAGTAAAAGGAATATCCTTTTATTAAGGACTGTCCCATTACCCAAGGCCAAGAAAAATAGTCAGACCACAAAAAGGCTATGTACAGGGAGATGACACAAAGTCAGAGTCAGTCTCTCTCTCTCTCTCTCTCTCTCTCTCTCTCTCTCTCTCTCTGTCTCTCTCTC